>NW_004567133.1:172453-203617 GCF_000260355.1 Condylura cristata | reverse complement strand
AAAAAAAAAAAAAAGAATTGATAACAGATCCTCCAACAAATCCTTATACTTAGCTATTTATAGCGGTACTACCCATAGTAGCCAAAGGTAGAAACAACCAAATACCCATCAATGGATGAATGGAAAAACAGATTGTGGTACACTCATACAGTGTGTCTGTTATTCAGACACAATGAAGAATAAAATACAGACACATGCTACAAAATGGATGAATCTTGAAAATATGCTAGGAAAAATAATACAAACACAAAAGTCACATATAATATGAAAGAATCAGAAAGAAAGATACATGGGGAGAGAAAAAAGATTGATGGTTGCCAAAGGCTAAAGGCAGAGGGCATGGAGGGAAATTGCTTAATGAAAATGCATTTTTGGGGGGGTTGATTATGTTTTGGAACACAACACTATGAGTATTAAATGTCACTAAATTGTTAACATTCAAAAGAGAAATTTCTTGTTATGTAAATTTGACTTTGAAACAAGTATGAGAAACAGAGAACAAGGAACAATACGAAAGAAAAAAAAAACAAAATTTTGAAGATTGATAGGTGAATGGCAAGAAACCTAATAGATTCAAGAATGCTGATTCCTAAGCCAGGAGTGAAAAAAGCTAGAACAACCGTGTTATTTTGAGAATCTTCAAAGGGATCAGGAATTGGTAGTTTCAGGTAACTCTGGAAGTGGAGGTGAAGGGAAAGCTAAAATAAGATTGTTTAAGGCTATTTACACCCAATTCTATGTCACTGGATTGTTGCCCACCCTGATCATAGCAGAACACCAGAAGTTTATTCTTTGGAGAGAGTGAAAATGATGGTTTCTGAACTGGTGAGACTCTTGATACAGCTGGGAATGAGGACATTGTACATAAAACAGAGACATTTAGCAATGCCATGGATATTGAATGCTGAAACCATTGAATGCTGAAGCATTCAACCCTCACTTGACTCCCATTAAGAGATGGCCAGGTCTGTCTTCAGGATGGAAGTCTTCCCTGTGGGTTATATCACAGATCTAATACTATCAGTTATCAGAGGTTACCCAACAGACACCCCAATCAGATCATCCTACAGCAAAAATCATAATGAAAAATCCCCTGCCCTATAAAGCTACTAATCAGTTTTGTTAGTTCTCTACTCCTAAATTTAAGCAGACATCCAAGATTTGCAGAAATCTGAGAAAAGCCTCTAAGATGAGACAGACACCCAAAAAATGCTAAATGAAAGCAACTTGGAAGACTATGAGATTATACCGGGAAATTAAAACTTCCAAAAACAAAAACAAGATTAGTATTAATCTTAGTGAGATCACAGAATAGGATGCTCTAAAAAGTGAATTCCATGGAATAAAAAAGAACTGGAAATTGAAAGTATAGGAACAGAAAGGATCTACTTAATAGAAGAGTTGAGAAATAAAGCTGAATGAATACCTTGGAAATTAGAGGAAAAGATAAAGAGATGAACAACATAAGAGAGAAAATTAGAAAATTAGGGGGCCAATTCAGAAATGCAAAATCCAAACAAGAGGATTTCCTAAACAAGAGAATGTAAACAATTAATGAATAATTAGAGTTACTGAATTGAGTAATTACTGAATTAGTTTTTCACTGAATTAACAGACATAGATTTCCAGATTGAAGGGACATGCTGAATGTCTAGAGCAGTGACAGAAAGTAAACCAGTATAATACTATAAAAGTTAAACAGTTAAACAATATTGTGGGCAAAATTAAAATCCTATAAAATTATTTTAAAAGTTACATGAAAGGGTCAGGAAATAGACTATTTCAGCCTTCTTGATGGTAACAACAGCTACTAAAAGACAATGGAATCTTCAGTATTCTGAAGAAATATCCTTAACCTGGAGCATTATACCTAGCTAAGCCTGTCTGTCCAAAGCCAGACAAACAACATCTCAATCATTTTATTTTCTATGAATTTTCTAAGCATTTACTGGAGAATATGATCCATGAAAACAATGGGGTTTTAAACCAAGAAATGGAGTCTGGGAAACAGGAATTCTAATATAGGAGAAAAACAAAAGGATTCCTTAAGATGAAGGTGAAGGTAAACATCAGGATGATAATTCTGTCCTCTTTGTGGAAGGCAACTTGTTCAAAGTGGAATAAATCAATGGGCTCCTGGAGAGATTTCTTAAAGAGAATTAAATTGAGAGAATATCTAAAAGAATTTAATATCTTGAGAAAAAAAACATGGATAACTGAAAATAATATAGGATCCCATTAAGTAGGTGGAATGCTAAGCAAAATGAAAACCAAGGCAAGTTTGAAGTTGCAGGAAAAAAATAAAAGTTGCCCAGGAAAAGTAAACCTAATTAATTGCCCTGATTATTAGCAATAGTATAATAACCGAATGTTGATCCTTTAAAAAATGAAATTAAAGCTGTAATGATGGGTAGTGAGAAATGTGTTGTAGTATGAGTTGAGGGAGAAAAGAAAACTTAAAGTTCATTTTCTATAGTGAGAAATCCATAGATAATGCCTTAAACTAAAAAAAAAAAAATCCACAAGAAGTAATTTAGGTCTGATCTTTAAAGATTTGGAAGGACATGCCAAAAAAAAAAAAAATCAGCTGAAAGGAAAGGAAATGGAAGGGGCAGAAAATGAATGGCATTTTTCTCTTAATATACTTTACATAAAGCAGATTGGTTACTGAGGCATGTATGTATAATGCTGACAAACACTTTCAAGTTAAAAGGTGAAAATAAAACCCTTTTTTGGGGAAAGGGACACTGTACAATGCTGGTTGGGTAAGCAGTAGGAGAGATGGAGGCATGGAGACTAAACCTGGGAGGAAGGAAAGTGATTAAAGAGGATAGAAAATCTGAAAAGCTAGGCGACTGGAGACAATAGTTTGAGAGGAGAGGTGAATGAGAAGGGGAAAGGATGAACCTAATTCTAGATCAAAAGGAGGGGCTGGATGAGGCACTTACCGGGGCCTCGGACATGAGCACTGGGTGCAGGTTTGGCTCAGACTTGACGTGTTTGCTGTATGTATGATCCAGGATGGCTCGGAAGCACTCCCAGTCCTCAACTTGGGCCAGGAGACCAGCATGGAGAAATGAGGGTGGGTAGGCAGGAATTGGTGACAGGAAGGAAAGGAAGGAGGGTAACCAAGTTCAAGGGAGGGAAACCGAGACCAACTCCAATGAAACTTTCCTTTACACAGGAATCTGTCAACCTCAATTGGAAACCTCGCACTTGGGGGGAGCAGTGGGGAGATCCCTGGGACTTGAATAGATGCAAACAAGATTCTGTGGATGTGGGGATGCTGTGTCCCAGGGAGTGGGTTGTGGGCTATGTGTCTGTGTTAGGAGGCAGTGGGTGGGGGCCCCTTACTCATGCCATTCTTGAGGGGTGACATGACCTCCGCTCCGTCCCGAGGCACATGCAGGGCGTTGGTGTCGATATGGAAGATCTTCCCTTTCTTCTCTTTCTCCCCCTCCAGCTCCAGTCCGCCCCCCTCCTCCGTGGCCAGCAGCCCCACCGTGGTGGGGAAGTCAGCCTGGAGGAGGGGGAATGGCAGGGGGGGGGTTCAACTTCTTGTTCTTGACCAGTCCTACAGCAAGGCCCTCAGCCCACCCTTGGGTTAATCCCACCTTCCAGCTCAGCAGAGTTTCTCTCTAGGGTATGAATGAGAACCCTGGATCACTGGGAAACCTGAAAGGAGTCCAGAGTCCTTAGGATTTAGGGAGGGGGCTGGAAGCTCACCTTGGGACAGTCTTCCCCTGCATACCCAGCTCGGACTGAGAAGGAGCCAATGTCAAAGACCAGCGCACCCACCTCATCTGTGCGGGAAGGGAACAGGCATGTGAGGGGACCTTGCCCAAACGCGCTTTCGCCCTGGATAGCTCTAAGAGTAGATCTCGCCAGTGCTACAGTGTAGCCATCTTCAATGGGGACTGGGTCAGTTTGGGGCTCGACCTGGAGACTGAGGTCGTTGGTGTTGGAAACAAGCCTCCAGAATTCCTTCTTGATCAGAGGCCTTGTTTAAAGGCACTCTCCTTGTCAGGAAGGAAGGGGCCAGATTGAGGTGAGTTGCATGGTGGAGAGGTTGGCCCAGAGCTCCCAAGCGTCCAGGGAGAACGAAAAGTAGGAGTGGCGCAGGACCCAAACCGGGGGCTGGACTCGCAAGAGCGCGGAGGTGACAGGCCCCAAGGTGCCCAGAGCTTGGGTCGCGCGGATTCGGGGCGCAGGGCTGCGGGCGCGGCCGCGCCAGGCCTGGAGCCCAGAGCCCGGAGTCGGAGGCTCGCTCACCTCCGCCGTAGACGCCCCCGCTCATAATGCCCTCTCAGCGCTGCTCGCGGCCCTTGGGCGGCGGCGGGATCAGCACCGAGGCGGCCGGACAGCTCCCGGGATCCCGGGCGGGCGGGGCGGGGCGCGAAGAGACCAATCAGGAGGCCGGATCCCCCACACACAACGGCTCTGCGGATTGGCTGTGAGACAAGACAATAACCCTGCCGGGGGCTCCTGCATTAAAGGGACAGACCCCTCTTAGATGGCTGTGAGGGATTTAGCGGGCAGAGAGCCAGGCCATGGAGACCGGCTCGTAGAGATAGAGCTGGAGTACGAAAGCGATGGAGACCTTGTCTATCTGGAGAACAGGACACTGCAGAGTGACTGATGGGGCCCTTGCTCCCTTACTTTTAAAAATTAAGTTGAGGTGAATGTACCATATTCCCGGAAGGTAGTACATCCTCAGGTTCTAAAGGAAGGTTCTGCCATATCCGGACCTGAATTAATCACCGGGAAGGAGAGGAAAGAAAGACATAGAGGTACGGGGTGGGGCATGTCTTCATCTCCTTTTTTCTGCTCTTGTGTTTCAGGTAGCCCCTGTTTTCCTCCCCTGCTATCCTCTGGTGCCTGAGCGTTATAGGCACACAGGTGTACCCACGTTTACTCTGTTCATCTTCAGGAAATATCTATTAAGGAAATATTTTTCTACCGGTAGGCTCCTAGTTTCTTCAGACTGCTGACATGACACCACCTCTGCAGCAGTTTTGATAGCAAAAATCAACAGCCTTGATAGCATGGTTAGCTATGTAGACTCTTATATAAGCGAGAATATAGGTGTGTTCTTATATGTATGTGTTAGAATATGTGTGCCTGTGTATGTGTGTTCACATGTGCACGCAAATACCTCATACCTACTTGTATGAGGGTATGGGAAGCATAAAGATCAGAGATGGCAGAGGAAGAGGGTATTGTGTGATGGTTGTATGCTCCTGAAGGTTCTCTGCTCACCAGATGCCCATCTGGAAGAGACTTCATCCATCCCCAGTGAAGGGACAGATGGTTTGAACTAGCTTATTGGTTACCTACAGTGGCATGTACATGCCCAGGTTGGTTCCATGTCCAGACCTGGGCCAGGATTTGATGTGAGGGGAGAGTTGCAAGGGAAAAAGCTGACTTAGGAGCTGGGAAACTGAAATATTACTGAGTGACTCTAGATCAGTCATTGGCCTCTCCATAAATTGAGGCCTGGATAAATTGGATGACCTGCACTTTTTCATATTCCAGTTGATGATTTGAGAATTAAAGGAACACTGGCGGGGGAGTGGGGGGAAATGAGTCTACATATAGCCTGTGCCTTTCATGTTGCTGACACTTACTGATATTGCTTCACCTTTGATGCTCACCTTGTCAATTCCCACTACTGCATTCCTTACCCTTGTTAGGAACTCAGATTCAGAAACTGCCCCAGTTAAGAGAAACCTTACTTATCATGAATTTAACCCTTGGATTTTACAGAGGTTTCCCAGGATAAAGGAAGGATCCTATATTGGATTACACAGTCCAATGGGAAGAGGCAGGACTAAAATCAATAAATCATTTCAGCCAGATAACATATTACCTTGTTTCATAACATCTCTGTGCCCCCTCCACACTTCACTGTCCCCACCTATAGGATAATTGTTGGGGAGGAATTAACCAGGTTCCAGAGTCAAGCTCCTGGCTAAGAACTTGGCACACAGGATTGTTCAATAAATACTGGGTCCCTAGAGTGTACCTGGGGAAACTTTGAGGGTTTAATGTTATTATTCACAGTCTTTATTATTATATTATTCTATAGTCTTTCTTGTAATGAGGACTGAATCTTCATAGTTGGTGGAAAAACTACAGTCGACTAGCGACAGTACTAGACTGGACTTGGATGTACCTCTAGTCAACTGTGAGCAATTTTCATTTGTCGGGAGGTGTGACGTACGATGCTTTAGTATTATGGATTATTAAGGTTAAGGTGAAGGTTATTAATATATTTCACTTTTTAAAAAAAAGACTTTATTTACTTATGCATACATGAACTGGGGTGAGGAGAGTCACCAGAGACAGAGTGGGGAACAGAACAGGTGGATTGACTGAATTCACTGCTGAGGGGAGCAGCAGGTGAGACAGGAGTGGTCTGTTGCACAATGTGGGTCCTCCGTGGCTGGGGATTGAACTCATGCTGCAGTGGCTGTGGATAGTGTTGTGCTTTAACCTACTGCACCACCAGGGAGGGCCCGGTATATTTCACTTTCCCATTCATTGATTCAATGAACATCTATTATGCCTGTGGTATGCCAAGCATTATTTAAGGCATGGGATTACTGAAGTGCGTAAAATATAACCCTGCTCATAAGACTGGTGTTGTGGGGATCTCAGGCATGCAAGAAAGCAGAGTGAAGTGGATGCCCAGAGAATGAAGAAGATACCTGTCTCTGAGAGTCCAGGTTAAGTTCCTAGAAGTAAGATTTGAACTCAATTATGAAGAATGACTAGTGGTCCCCCAGTAGACAAGGTAGGTGGATGAATTTGGTATCCTAAAACCAACTTGCAGCATGAGTGTGTAGGGAGGCCTCTCCAAACAAAAAAAGAAATAGACACCAGCAGGGTGTCCTGGAATTTAACTCAATTCTGACACTATTTACCTGGAAATGGTATTAGACCCCACAGATTAGAAAGTCTCAATCTCCCAACACTGCCCTTTATTTCAGCCATTAGAGATAAACCCAGTCTGTTACCTGTGCTTCTGACCACCTTGCTACAGACTGGAGGTTCTCACAACCTTCTCTCCAGACCTCAGGTGCTTATCATAAGCCCAGATTATGACCTGTGCTAATGACTGACGGGCTGTAAATCAGAGATTCCTGTGATCCCTTTCTCAGATTGATTAATTTGTTAGAGTGGCTCACAGAACTCAGTTCACTTGCAAAAGCACCAGTTTCTTATAAATGATACTACAGGAAAGGAATCAATGGCCAGATGAAGTGTTATGTAGGACAAGGTCCTAGACAAAGGAACTTCTGTCTTTGTGGAACTTATGGTCCAGCATAGTGGTATGTGGAAGAACTCTGGTTCTCTCCCTCCTTTTGGGGTCTTAAGGAGGCTTAGTTACATGGGAATGATCAATTAACTCATTGGCTCCTGGTGAGTGAATCAACCATTAGCTTTCCTGCCTTTCCCAGAAATCAGGGAGCAGGATTGAAAGATCCACTTTCTGTTCCTGATTGTTTCATAATTGATGAGAACAATAGGTTTCCTGATATTCTTTATCCTACAAGTGGGTCTAATGTTAACTTTTAAATTCATGAATACCTGGGAATGGGTGCTGATTGCCAAAGAAACCATTTGGTTTTCATAAGATATGATTATTATGTCCATCTTACAGGGGAAAACAAAGACATGCAAGAGGTTAAGTGACTCTCCCAAGTCACTCAGCTGGTAAGTGACAGAGCAGAGATTTGGCTTTCAGTGTGTGACAGGTATTGATTCTGGGGAAATGTTTGCTGTGTTTCTGTTCATTTTCATAGATATTCTCCAGGTGGCTGGTGTGCACTGGGACCATAATGGCTCATATAACTTGATGTGACTGCCTGTCCACATCAAGTTCATTGTCTGCCCTGAAAGGAATTGTGAACAATTCAATAAAGACATCCGGAGGTTCTCACACTGCAGACCTACATTCCAGTTGGCCAGATCTGAGCACTTACAATAATGTTGGAGGTGGCAGGGTCATGACCCTCAGACCCCATACCTTGAAAATGATTTGGCATCTTCTGAGGGTCTGTTCACTGATTGGTGAGCTCTCATCCAGTCCTCTTCCAGCTAAACCTATGTTGACATCGCAGGGTGCCCTGGACTAGTGCAAGTTGCAAGTGCCCAGAAATAAATAGCCCAGGAAAGGCTGCAATAGGAAGGGAGCCAGCATTGCAGTGTGGTCAGGGAGGCAGTATTTAAATTAAGTCAGAGACTATGACCTGAATTTTCCCAGCTGACAAGGAAGTAGGGCCGGAGTGATGAGGAAGGCATTCTGGGTAGATGGCACAACACCCAGCCTTTGTGTCATGCAAAGAAGTTTGACCCTTCTCATGGAATCAATGAGGAACTACTGCATTGTTGAGAATAGGAAAGTTATATAATTCAATTTGCATTTTAGAAAGATACCTCTGGCAGCTATTTGGTAGGTTGATTAGAGAGATATTATCCTAGAGGCCAGGAAATAAGCAAAACCAAGCTATTAACAGTTGGCATTTAGTAGAAGGAATGGACTTAAATATTCAAGAGGCATCACGCACTAGATGTGTCCACCAATGTTGTACATGGCTACTTTTATCCTGATACTCATCTTCTTTGCTAATGTTTATCTGGTATATGGCTAGAGACTACATATCCCAGCCTTCCCTACATCTGGCCAACTTATGAGCAGAAGTGTGTGGTGTTCTTTAACAAGAAAATACTTATGCTTCACACTCACCCATTTTCAACAGATGAGATTCAGTTGTGATGGTGGCCACAATGGACCCAGAGATGGAAGCTACCTGTTTAGGAAGCAGGAATGCCCTTACAGTCCTAGGGGATCTATTTTGGGGATATTACTTAAGTCATTCCATTTTGGGGATTCTGGTCTAACAGCTTGAACTATATTCTACCTGTTGGCCACCTTTGGGCTATGAGAAATGAGGGAGTGAGAAGATCCTGGGTGGGTGGCAGTACTGTTCACTAGGCCAAGACATTGAGAAAAGGGGTAGGCCTAGGGTAGGGTGGAAGAGGATTTACTTTTGAATATGTTTAGTATGAGGCATCTGTAAATAGTGGTATATAGTAATTGTTTAACCACCAGCTCTTTGGGGCAGGGGAGCCCCGTTCTAAAGCATTTGCCAGTTTCCATGGTGTAAATACTCCCACTGTGCTGATTCCAAGTTATTATCAACATGACTTCACTGAATAAGGACTTGGGGAGAGAATACAGTAGGCTCTTGAGCTAGTCTGAGCTGGCACAACCAACTCCACATGAGCATCCAGATGGAGATTTTCAGCCTGTACTTGGCTATAGACCAAGTCTGTACATGGGGAAAGACATATGAACTGGCGATAGGGACTTGAGTGTTATGAGCAATTAGGGGGTAAAGTCATGGATGAAGTCATCCATGAATAATATGGAAAGTGAGAAGAGGCTGAAGCCAGGATCCTGGAAAAAAATCAGCATATACAGATGCCTGAGAAGGAAGAGAAAGCTAAGGAAAAATCTGAGGAACTGTGGAGGAAGGAGGAAGTAGCTCATGACCCATCATCAGAACCAAGTTCTCCACATATGCTTCAGGGTTTCTGCCTTCTCAGACAAACAGGTCAGCCTCTAACGTTACCTCTTTCCACCTGCGTTTCCCATTATCATCAAAACAAGCTCCATAGTTCTCACCAAAATCCAAATATCTTGATGCCACATTCTCCCACTGCTGCCCTACCTTTTCACATCTTTTCCAAGCCAAGATTCCCCAGTTCAGTCTGTCTTCATCTCTTTGTACCATTCAACATATAACCTTTTGGAACACTCTTTTCTTATGAGTTCCAGAACTCTACATTCTCCTAATTTTCTCCTTAGCTCTCTGGCTTCCCTATTGGCAGCTTGTTCTCCTCTGCCTGACCTTTAAATGTTGGAGTTCCTCAAGGCTTGGTCTTAGGCCATCTTGTCTTTTCCCCAAACCTTTTTATGACTTCAACTGCTCTAAAATGCCACTCACTCTCAAGGCTCTGTTCCAACCCAAACTCTTCTGCTAAGCTCCAGACCTGCCTCTCTTCTTGCCTACTGAATGTTCTTCATTGCATCTCTCCTAGGCATCTCAATCTAATACATTCCAATTTAAAACTTTTGCTCTTCCTTTCCAAAAGTGTCTCCTCCCAACTTGCTCTCAGTAGATGGTACTTCCAGGCCACCAGCACTAATTATCATTTCAGTAACCATCTCTCATCTTTCCCCTCTGTAAACTGGAACCCCCCTACAGACAGCAGAAGGTGCACATGTTCAGTGCCTAGCACAATGCCTGATACGATACTATCACTCATATTTGTTGAATGAGTTAAAACAGGGAAGCAGAGTAGCACAGAAATCTGAGTGAGAGGAAGCGGTTTAATAGATGCTCTATAGGGATTACACAACTGGCAGCTTGTAGTTTGGGGCTGCTAGTGTTCTCAGTGATTTTAGGGAAGTCACTTTGTCCATCTGAAGAATGAGATGCAATTGAGGTACATTATTAAATTTCCTTCCAAGTTCTGTCTACTGCTAATATATTATTAACTTGGTAATGGCGCATAAATGGAATTTGTTCATAACGAACAATGACTTTTTAATTTTTTAAAATCTGCTTTGAAAACCGTAATACTGGTTTTAATAGGCTAAATGAAAGGTGCATTTGGATCCTTTTACTTTTTTTTTTTTTTAAAGATTTATTTATTTTATTCATACAGACCTGGGGGATAAACCAGAGGTGCAGGGGCGGTGAGAGGATTCACCAGAGACAGAGCGGAGAGCAGAACAGATTGACGAAGTACACTGCTGAGGGGAGCAGTGGGTGAGTCAGGAGAGGTCTGCCGCATTGCATGGATCACCTCCAGGGCAGGAATCGAACTCACACAGAGGTGGCTGCAGCCAGCTTGCAGTGCTGAGTTCTAACCCATTGTGCCACCAGGGAGGGCCCTGAATCCTTTCACTTTTATTCCACGAAGACTCAAGGAAAGGTATTCATTGACTTGAACTTTCCAAAACCTCCTCTCAATCAATGGGGCTCTCATAACAATCTAGGGCAGGGCAGGTAGCCATCCTGCAGGGCAGGTAGCCATCTACTCTTCTCATTTTAGATGTGGAAACTGATGCCTACACTTTGCAGGGATAGTTTTGGCAGGCTTCAGCAATAGGACAATATTGATAGCACCACACAGTAAAGTTGCTAAAGCTGCCTTGGTTCATATCTCAACTTGGCAGCCCTAGGAATCTGTTTCCATTACTATAAAACGGGACAATGCTGATACTTCTTAGTTTTGTCGTGAGGACAAGTATGGTATTCAAATAAGAATTATCACAATGTCACGAGGCCCTGAAGAAAAGTATATAGAAGCCCACTGGGCAACACAGAATAACGCCCGGAAAGGCCCCTTCTCACGGCATTCCTCAGGGGCGTAGGTGCCCCCCCAACCTCCCCTGGATTTTACAATCACTACTAGCTCTCTGCCTCTAGGAAGCCGCCCAGTCCAGAGCGGGTCCTGATCTCCCTGGTCCCGCCCTAGAAGGGGCGTGGTCTCAGGGTGGAGGCGTGACCAAACCGAGAACTAGGGCGTCGAGCTCTCCTTCCCCGTCTGGAGCCGCCCAATCTGGGAGGGTAGGTCACGTGACCAGCAAGCCCTTTTCCCCTCCCCGCCCCTGTGCCGGTACCACCTCTGCCGGTCCCGGGGGGTGATGTCTTGCTCCTCTCCGGGAGCCAAAACACTTGTTTTGATCTTTTTTGCTTCGGAATTGTGTGGGGTAATATTTTTGGGTGACGGAGTCAAGTCTTTGCCCCTCAACTGGCATTCCCTTCCGGATGCCCCCCCCCGTAGTTGGTCTAGCCCAGCCGGGCCCTGGGCGCGGCGGTGAGGGCCGCGTCACTGGCGGGCGGGATCCCTCCGCTCTAGGGAGAGCTGCGCTGGACGGTTGAGTTGGGGTGACTGAGGAATCCATCCGCGTCGCCGCCGCCGCCGCCGCTGCCGCCTCCGCCGCGGAGGAAGACAGAACCTCCCGCGCTCTCCTAGCGACCCTTCGCAGAGTCCCACCGCCACAGGTACCTCCGCTGACAAAAGGAGTCCTCAGACCCCCGGCCCCAAATTCCCATGGGGGGGACCTCTCTTCCTTCTGTCTCTCCGGTCTGGCCTCCTGAGAGCGGACGTAACTCCCCAAACCTCCCCTCCCTTCCTCTGGTCCCGTCGCTCCCAAACCCGGAAGGGGAGTTGGGGGACCCTCGCCTTCAAATATGCACGCGCTCCTGCACCATTAGGGTCATTATCTCGACCCCAGAACCCCGTCTCAGTCTCGCCTGCCTCCTCTTCCCTGAGAAGTTGGGAGGCCAAATTCGGGGCTTCCTCTAGGCCCCGTCCCGCCCCCTTTCCCCACCACGGCCACCGGCCTGCCCCTGGGGTAGCACCCCTTGCGCCCTCCCAGTCCCCACCTCCGCTGGCATTCTCCTTGTAGAGCTCCAGAACCCACAGAGAGGCAGGCGAGGCCGTGAGGCCACCCTTCCCTTCGTCTCCACCCTACTCCCGATTTGGGTGCTCTCCGTGTTTGCTGATCCCATTACCCTAGACCTGAGATGTCGGCACCCTATTCGCTTTATTAGTCCAAACCCCAAGCCTAGCACCCGGGCGCCCCCACTCCCCACCTAGCTCCATTTCGGAAGCTAGGAAAATGGAGGTTGGGGTGGGGGGGCCGGAGGCCCAGGCCCACTGCGCTTCGCTGAACGGCACCGGCCAGCGCCTTCCAGCTGCCAGATCGGGACCCTCCCTAGCGCCCTCCCATTATCCCTACCAGACCTGCGGAGGCGTTGGCACCCCTGTCCTCTGTCCTCCATGGGCCCTGGCTGCTGTATGCCCAGGATCGGGGGCTGCTGAGCGACCCTGGAGGTGATGGGGACTGAGGGCTGCAAGTGTCGCCCCTGCCGCCAGCTGCTTCCTACTGGCCTGCTTCCTTCTGCCCCGGGCCTCTAGCGTTACCGCCCTGCTCCGGCTGCTGGGGCTTTGTCCTGAGCCAGAGTGTAGAGTAGAAGGCTGAGGCCCCCCTTCCCCCCATTTTTTAGAGGGGCTTCCCCTGGCGCTGGCGTAGAAAGCTGAACTTAACCAAGGGGAAATGTCAGTGGGGAAGAGGAACGCCCAGGGCCTGGGGGAAGTGTGATCTGGTGGGGGATGCCCGGGTTGGCGGAGTGCAGTGTGCTTCGCCAGATCACACAGGTGTCCAAGAAGGGGGGCAGAACTCGGACCCTGGAGCGGAGCCAGCTAGGCCCCTGGGGCCCCGCTGTCAGGCCGGAGGGCCGGGTTCCTGAGGGATGCCAAGGGCATAGGGGCCAGGCCGCCGATGCCTGGGAGAGAGCAACCCGCGCCTCGGGGCTGGGGCCCTCTCTTCGGAATCCTAATTACTCGAGAGCTGCTCCCAAGGGCTTTCTGGCGCACCGGGGCGGGCAGCCTTGGCGCTGGAGGGAGCAGCGGCTTGGGGTTGCCTTTCTCACCACCCTCGCCTCCACCCGCCTCCGGCGGCTAATGGGGCGCAGCCGGCCTGGGATTATCCGGGGTGAGCTGTCCCAAACCTATTAGAGCCCAATCGGCTTTCTCCAAATCCTGTAAACAGCCACCAAGGCCGGTTCTGGGGAGGGGTGTGAGACTGGGTCAGGCGGGGGTGATGGGGCCGGGGGTGGGGTCACCCACCCTACAGGTCTCTGCCTTGGATGCGGTTGCCTGGGCAACGGGGCTAGGGTGGGGGCACTTCACCAATGAGGTGCTCTCAGTCCGGGTGACGGTTGCCTAGGCAACCCCACGAACAGCCAGCTTCCCTCTGGCTTCCCCCCACTCCCTGTCGAAGCTGGGGGTGTGTATGGAGGGTGTGCGTTGTGTGGGGGTGAGTTTAAAGAGGCACCGCCCCTTTTAAAATTAGGTGCTTGGAGGGCGGTGCCTATGCGGGCCGGGCGGACGCTGGGTCTGTTTTCATAGGGCCTCTCCCCGCCCCCCCTTCCCCACCCCCAGTTCCTGCCGCTGGTGTCCCGCCCGAGCTGCCCGAGCTGCTGTCCGAGGGAGGGGTTTCCCCTGCGTTTCCTCTTGCACTTCCCGCTGTTTCCGGGGGGCGGGAGGAAGATTGGGGAAGTCAGTTATTCCTCCGCAACATCTCTCTGGTGCCAGAGACCCCGGTTCTGCCCGGAGGACCGCAGCCGCCGCTGCTGCCCCTTCCCCCTCCCACCGGTGCTTACCCCTTCCGGGCCGCGCTACAACCCCGCCTTTCTCCCTTCTTCCCCGGTGGCCTTGGGCCTGACGTCAGTCCTGCATCCCCCAGGCCTCGGGCCAGCGGCGAGGAGCTGCCTCCCCCAGCCCCCGTCCCGCGGCCCCCAGCCGCCCCCAACCCCGCCCCACGGGCCCGGCGCCATGAGTGAGCTGGAGCAACTGAGACAGGAGGCAGAGCAGCTCCGGAACCAGATCCGGGTGAGGGCCTGACTGCTTGGGCTGGGAAGGCTGAGCGGGCAGGGCCAGGTGGCTTTTGTACCCTGGGCCCGGAGAGGGTTTTTGCGGGTGGGGGAGGGGATCCCTAATCTCTGTTTCGTTTTCTCATTCTTCCTTTTCGCCTATTTCTCCTTTCTTCTCTTGCCCTCTAATTGGTTGCCCCATTTGTTACAGGATGCCCGAAAAGCATGTGGGGATTCTACACTGACCCAGGTGAGGTGAATCTGCTGCTGGACTTGGGGTTTGGGGAAGGAGTAAGGGTTTGAGACATGCTGCTTGGTTGGCAGTGCCTGAACCCTCCCTGGGCCCATTCTGCCTCCACCTCCAGATCACAGCTGGGCTGGACCCAGTTGGGAGAATCCAGATGAGGACACGGCGGACCCTCCGTGGGCACCTGGCAAAAATCTATGCCATGCACTGGGGGACAGACTCAAGGTGTGTGTGTGCTTGGGGGGGGGTGGGGGGATCGGACTGTCTCCCTGTGAGCTGATTTTATAGCAAAGGGGGGCACCTTTGCAGATGTGGTGGGGTGAACTGGATATCCACACTGCCAGTTCTTTGGGAAGACAGTGACTCCTAGACATCCTCCAAGGATGGGAAATAGGACCATGTCACAGCAACTTCTAGCCTGCTGCTGGGAGTTGTCTCAGAAGAGCCTTCCACAGATGGGTAGGGAGCAGGGTGTTCTCTGCCCCCCCCCACTCCAGGGGGAAGTCAGGGTCCTGACCTCACTCCTCCTCTCTTCCAACAGGCTGCTGGTCAGCGCCTCCCAGGATGGGAAGCTCATCATCTGGGACAGCTATACCACCAACAAGGTAGAGGTGGTTCCTGTGGCCAGTGGGTTGAGCTGTGGGCCCAGGCTGGCTCTGACCCTGGGCACTGCCCCTCCTCCCTAGGTCCATGCTATCCCGTTGCGCTCCTCCTGGGTCATGACCTGTGCCTACGCACCCTCAGGGAACTTTGTGGCCTGTGGGGGGTTGGACAACATCTGCTCCATCTACAGCCTCAAGACCCGTGAGGGCAATGTCAGGGTCAGCCGGGAGCTGCCTGGCCACACTGGTGAGAGAGGCCTGGCAGGGCTTGGGTGCTGTTTGTGGGGGGAGGGGCTGTGCTGCCCTCCCTTAGAGACCCGGCTGACCAGCCCCTTTCCCCAGGGTATCTGTCGTGCTGCCGCTTCCTGGATGACAACCAAATCATCACCAGCTCTGGCGATACCACCTGGTGAGGCTCAGCTAGCGCTAGGCACTAGGGGCTCACCCATACTTCCTGACTCTGCCTCAGTGCTCAGCACATAGTGCACCCCTGTGCAAGAGCAGAACCCCTCTTCTGAACACCTCAATCCCCTCTCCTGTGGGCAAGAGAAAGAGGGCAGAGGGGATCCCACCCCCATCTGGGACAAGATCGGGGTTGTGACCTAGGGATTCCTTGCACCCTTTCCATAGCAGCTCTCTGTTGTGCTTATGCAGTGAAGGGGTAGACACAGGGAATCTGTCCTAATCCCTTTATACCTTCTTCCTGTTACCTCTCTAGTGCTCTGTGGGACATTGAGACAGGTCAGCAGACGGTGGGTTTTGCTGGACACAGCGGGGACGTGATGTCCCTGTCACTGGCCCCCGATGGCCGCACCTTTGTGTCAGGTGCCTGCGATGCCTCTATCAAGCTGTGGGACGTACGGGATTCCATGTGCCGACAGACCTTCATCGGCCATGAATCTGACATCAACGCCGTGGCCGTAAGTCCTGGGGTGAGCTGGGCGGGCCTGCCTGCATCAGGCTTTCAGCCCTGCCCCTAGCCCTCAGCCCACTCTGCCTGTCTTGCAGTTCTTCCCTAATGGCTACGCCTTCACCACGGGCTCTGATGATGCCACGTGCCGCCTCTTCGACCTGAGGGCAGACCAGGAGCTCCTCATGTATTCCCACGACAACATCATCTGTGGCATCACCTCTGTTGCCTTCTCGCGCAGTGGCCGGCTGCTGCTCGCTGGTTATGACGACTTCAACTGCAACATCTGGGATGCCATGAAGGGTGATCGTGCAGGTGAGAGCCGAGTGCTGATGTAGGGTAGGCAGGGACTGGGAATGCAGGCAGATGCGTTCTGATGGAGCCCTCTCTCACAGGTGTCCTCGCTGGCCATGACAACCGTGTGAGCTGCCTCGGGGTCACTGACGATGGCATGGCTGTGGCCACAGGCTCCTGGGACTCCTTCCTCAAGATCTGGAACTAATAACAGCCCCAACCCCAACTGGGCCCAGGCCAGGAGGGGTCCTACCCATGCCCACACTACAGGCCGGGAGCTTTGGAGTTGGGTATAATACCAAGCCTCCCTCCCCAGGCCACGGGGCCTTGGGTCCCTGCTCCCCTACCCAGGTTTGGTTCCTCCCGGGGCCCCCACTGTGGAGATAAAGATGGGGATAGAATGGGGAAAAGGAAGGGCAGAAGCCCTCATCCTTTCACTGCCCTGGGGTCAGGGCCTCATCCCTCTGGAGGGCCAGAAGCAGGAGGTAGAAACTCCAGAGGCTGGCTTTTTTAAAAACTGGTTTTATTTTAATTTTTATTATATTTTCAGTTTTTCCATAAAGGAACCAATTCCAACTCTGTACCTGGTCTTTACCCTTGCTTGTGTCTTCCTTATTCCTGGTCTCTGTTCCCAAGGACAGACTGGCTAAGGCCCCACTAAAGTAGGGGCAGCAGAGACAACTCCTGCCCCGCCCTTCCTTAGCCCATAGCTGAAGTCCCAGACAGGCAAGCTGCCTACTGGCAAGGTAGGCTCTCATTGTCCCAGACACTCGTGACCCTCTCGTTCTCCAGTCTTGCCAGGTTGGGCTGGCTGATCAATGCCATCATCCCTTGCCCACAGCTTTCAGTTCCCAGCTCTGCGGCGTCTCCCCTCCCTAGCACCCAATCCCAAGTAAACAGGGCAGAAGCAGAAGGGGAGAACACACCAAGTTTTATTAGGGGAAGGAGGGGGTATTTACAGGGTCTGGTAAAGGGGGGAGTCACATAGGGTGGGGCTGGGAGATTTAGGTACAAGGCAGACAAGGCTAGAGACCTCTGCTTCCACCCCAACCCTGGGAAGGCGGGGAGAGCAGCTGCGACTCAGGAAGAAGGGTCAGGAAAGGACAGTGATGGGTTCTGAGTCCCTGGGCTGGGGAGCTCAGGGGCTTGTAAACATTGACCACTCTCAGAAGGGGATGGGGATGGGAGAGGGCTCCCCCTATACTTCCTCACAGGGTTAAGGCCTCTCCAGGCTCAAGGGCCCCCTAAGTTCAGTCTCTTTAGCTGGGGGGGAAATGGGAAGGAAGAAGACAGGGCAGAGTGTCATCCCCTCCCCTGCATTGGCTGCGGCAGGGGTGGGGCAGTTACATTCAGTCACAACAGTACCCCCCCATACCTCTAATGCCACCAAACACTGGTGTGAGGAAAGGGGGGGGCTGGAGGGCCAGCAGCAGCAAGACATTTCCCCCTGGCCCATCACCCCCTTATTGCTTTAGAGAAAATTGTCTTTTCACGGACACTAACACTGTTGAAACCAGGGAGAAGCAGGTGGAGGCGGCCCCTCCACCCCCGAGGCCAGCTTGATCCCCCAACACTGACCCAGTTGCCACTTTGGTGCAAAAAAAAAAAAAAAAAAGTCAGCTCTGGGGATGAGTGGAGAAAGAAAACTGGGGCCACTCCCCATTTCCCCAGGGCAGGAAGGAGAAATACATTCATGGAGGGGAGGCAGTGGGAGAATCTTGCCCTAATACTGCACTCTAAGCAATGAGGTCAATGGGAGAAGTTAGATGAAAACCCAAAGGTAAAACTTAAAACAAAAAACAACCCAATGGAGACAAACCCAGGTAGGCGATTAGGAATCACAAGTCAGTGAGGAACAGAAGGGCACCCTAACCCGCCACCTTACCTAACATTAAAAATGTTTCAGGGAGCAGGGAGAATCACACCTCCTTTCCCATTTGGTCAGTGGGGGGAGGGGGGGTCAGCATGGAGCTGGGGGGGAGGGGTTTGCATCCCACACAACCAGCTGCAGCGGGGAGCTCCCTTCCAATAGCCCCCCACATTGCAACCGGCAACCCCAAGTGCCCCCCCCACTCCTGAGGCCCTCCAGGCCCCTCCTCTTGCCCCCATTACAGGAGAAACAGTCATCAAGTGGCGCCTCTCCCTCCAGCTCCTGGAGGAACCACCCTGCCCCTACCTTGCTCAGGTTGAGGGGCAAGCAGGGGCTTGTGGCCCAAAGAATACATTCATGTGGCAAGGCAGGGAGGTGGGGTTTTAAGCTTCACACCCAGACCACCCACCACCTCATCCCCCACCTCCCCATGGCAGGGGTGGGAAGCCCCTCACCAGGGCCAGCGTGGAAGTTCTGCTGCTACGACAGCCAGGTGAGGTTGGCACTGGCTGGCAGCCTGGGGAGCCGAGGTGGCTAGGCCTACTTGTGCAACTTCCCCCAGAAGCAGCAAAGCCAAGGGGCTACACTGCCCCCACCCCAACACCTCTGCCAGTCACAGCAATAAGGGGGCCGTTCACAGCGGGTCCGGCCGGCGGGGCTGAGGGGGCCTCGCTGTGCAAACTGCTAGCACCCCAGCTTCCAGTTACCCCAATGGCCCACCTTGCTTGCTGGGCAGGTAAGTGCAGCCTCGGGAGCCAGGCAGGACAGGTCTGTGGGGCCTGTATCCCCAAATGCCCCAAAATAACAGTGTGTTTTTTTCTTTCAGTCTCCTAACTTTTTTTTTTCATATTTTTCTTTTTTTTTCTTAAAAAAAAAAACAAAACGAAACAAACTCTTCTGTGGACCTTTCACCATCACCCTCATCTCCAGAAGGAGAGAAGAGGTGCTTAGCGTCTAGTTTTTAAAGATTTCTTCTGTCTCCTAACATTTTCTTCAATGTTTAAAATTTTTTAAAAAAGGAAAAAAAAAAAAAAAAACCCTTCCCCCCCAATCTGTAAAGTGCCTCGTGGTGGGTGAGTTAAGGTGCATCGTGTGGTTTGTAACAAGTGCTGGGGACCCTGCCCCTGCTTCCTCCTATGCTCCTTCTGGGGAGCTGGCAGGTCGGGGACCCAAGGGTCCAAGCCGCTGCTGCTGCCACCCTGGGCCTATAGCCTAGGGGCTGGTGGGACAGGCTGGTCAGTAGTCATCCACGCTCTCGATCTCACCAGAAGGTCCGTGCAGGGAGTACCCTGAAGCCGGGAGAAGCTGGGTTTAAGCTCTCACCCAGGCTCTGGGCTCCTCCTCTTTGGGTCCCCACCCCCACTTACCCAAGATGCTGGGGTCTGAGTGCAGCATTAGTGCCCGCCTCTTGGCCTTGCTGCCCTCCCCAGGGCCGAGTTTGGTGCTATGGTTGGTCTGAAAGGCTGTCTGCAGGGAACCACTGCTCAGCCAAGCCTCCTGCAAGGAGAGAGGAGAGGAAAGTCAGGAGGGTGCTGGGTCACCTCCTCCAACCTGCCAGGGCGCTGGGAACCTTACCTGCTGCTGCTGCCGCTGCTGGCTAGCTTTCTGCTTGGCTCTCCGCTCCAGAAATTGTTTGGCAAATTCTTTGGCTTCCAGCGTGTCCCCCAGGCAAGAACGGATATAATCATGGACATCATAGGGGGACTCTACCTCCTTGAGGTTCGCCACAGCCATGGGCACTATGGGGTAAGGTGGAGGTGGTCAGGGCAGATCCGGAGCATTTGGGCCAGCCCCACACCCAGGGTTTATAGCTTGTACCATCCAGGCTGCCCGTGGTGCTCAGGGTGTGCAGCATCTGCTCACACCACTGAGTGAAGCCATCCTGGGGCCTGGGGATGCCCTGTAGCAGCTTCAGCAGTTTCTCTTCCTCCTCTGTCTTTTTGCGCACAGGCCGACCTGACAGGTGGCTATACGAGTCGCTGGGGTGGGAATGGGGGGGTGCATCAGAGAAAACAAATCAGCTCAGGAGTCCACATCCTTCCACCCCATCCTAGTCCAGACCCTGAAGGCCTGGCACCCACCTGAGAGAGGGGCTGCTCCGGCTGTTCTTCAGGCCCAGGCTGCGAGCCAGGCTCCCGCCACTCTTGAGGGTGTCCTCCCAGAGCCCCAGGCTGCTGCTGCTGCCCCCACTCTTGTCAGGCCCGCCCCACAGCGGCCCGGCCTCAGATACCCACTGGTTCAGGGGGGCAGTACCCAGGCCCCCAAGCTGCTATAGATGGCAGGGAGTTAGGGTGGCCCAAATAGGGACACCCATACACCCAAGAAAAAAAGCTAAGTGGAGAGGTTCACTTAGGTGGCATAGAATGGCACACATGAGAAATCCTTTAGGGTCAGTAATGAACCAGCTGGAAGTCTGGGCCCAATGATGCCCTACTTCCCAATCACCCCGAACACTTAACTGGAAAGAGTTCCCAAAACCCAAAAGATGTCCGTCAACTGGGGAGGGGCCCATTCTACTCACCACTCGGTGGTTGGGGGCCTGGGTCCGGGCTGGCTCCCGAGGTGGGGGCTGCTTATGCAGCTGCCGCTCACCCTCCAACTGCAGCTCAAGCAGCGTCTTCATGGAGAGGCCTTGCTTGGCTAGGCCAGCCCACAGCGGGGGTGGAGAGCTGGGCGCAGGGGGCACAGGAACAGCAGCTACTGCTTGCTGCTGCTGTATCAGCTTCAGCAGGAGCTCCTGCTGCCGCACCTGAGCCGAGAGACATGATGAGAGCAGGCAATAGGGCTCCCCACACTGGCCTGGGGCTCGACAGGGCACCCACCTGCTTGCGCCGAAACAACTCCTCCTCTTCCTGTCGCCGCTTCTGTTCCTCCTGTTGCTGGCGACGCTTCTCCTCCCGGCGCTTGCGCTCTTCCTCCTCCCGCTTGGCCCTGAGCTCCACTTCTCTGCGTTCTTGAAACTGACATTGGCGATGGGGTCAGACCTCAGACATGGGCACAACTGGTCTGTCCCACCTCAGCCTGGCCCTTGGTACCCAAGGATCTATACTCACTTTGTGTTGCAGCTGGAGTTGTTCTAGAATTGGACCCTGAGTCGAAGAGTTAATTGGTATGTCCCAAAGACTGGCCTCACCGCCTGCAGGAGGCAAAGGCAGCTGGAGGAGGGAGCTCAGGCCCCGGGGCTGGAGGAGCATGAGAGGAGCAGACTATAGCTCCCAACTTGCCCGAACTGCCAGGGAAGGTGCAAGGAACAGCTGAGACAGGGCTGGGAGCACTGGGACTCGACCAAGTGGTGGCACACCTGACTGTGATGAGGCTGAGGTATGTATGTCCCAGAGAGGGCTTGAATCCGGCACCGACAAGGAGCGGTTCATCGTGGGGAGCAGGTTCTGGTCCCCACCTCTGAGAAGCAAAGCATTGATTCTTAGCACCCCAAATCCCTTTCTGGTCTGCCCCATTTCCCCTTCACACATCCTGAGGGCTGGCTTGTACACACATGCCACCAAGTGAAACCTGTGACAGATGGAGCAGCCCACAGACCTGGGGGGTTTGAGAGCTTGGAGCTGCTGCAGGAAAGCGGTGAGCTGCTGCTGCTGTGGCGGTGTCAGGTCCCCCAGGGCCGCCTTTTCCCGGAGTGCACACTGCGGGAGCTGGCGGCTATGGAGAAAGTCATTGGGGGTGGGGGGGGGGTGGCCAGCCACAAGGCCAGGACCCAGCTTACAAGTCCCTTGAGTTCCCCATTACCTGTTGACCAACTGAAGAAACTGCTGGTGCTGCAGCTGTTGGTACAAAGCAGCTGCTGCTAGCTCCTGTTGCTTCTTCAGCCGCTCCTGGTCCATGTTTCCCTGAGTGAGGTCAACACAATTCCACAGCTTTGACCTTGTCTTCCTCTGCATCACTTGTTGCCCCCTGCCAAGCTCCCGCGTCCCCTCCTTGTGCCTCAAAAGGGGTATGCTCACCAGCAGTGGGGGTGG
This sequence comes from Condylura cristata, assembly GCF_000260355.1. Lineage (NCBI taxonomy): Eukaryota > Metazoa > Chordata > Mammalia > Eulipotyphla > Talpidae > Condylura > Condylura cristata. The sequence goes on along the minus strand of NW_004567133.1, from coordinate 181,258 downwards.
TGAGGGCCCTGGGGCAAAGGGCACACGACCCCACATCTTGATCACCTCACCCAAGGGCTGGAAGCCTTCATCACAGCCCCGCTTCACCAGCAAGGCCATGGAGAAATAGCCCGCCTGGAACCACTCTGCCATCTCCTGCGTGGTGAAGGGGCCTAGCCCAACAGAGGGAGACTGGTCAGAGGTGCCCCGCAGAAACTCTGAACAAGAATGGTGGTGTCCCAATGCCACCCACTCTCTACAGGTACCTTGGATCTCTCCTTGTGGATCTTTGTAGAACCACTTCCGGGCTGCACCATGGCTGAGGGGGAGGGCAGTGGCAGCTGCAGAGTGGCGCAGGCCCTGGGCCTGCATGGCAGCTGTGAACTGCTCCTCCTCCAGGGAGCTGTCCTGCAGGGAGGCCACCAGCTTCTCTGCCTCCTGAGAGCCCAGAGAGAGATGGAAGGCTCAACTGCTGAACCACAGCAACATCAGGCTGGGGTAGGTTCAGGTCACAGGGTGGGATTGGTAGGGACACGTGAAATGGTGGCTTTTTGTTCCCTGACAAGGAAGAATCCTAGAGCTTCCTAGGCACCCCACACCTGCTGCAGGTGCTTTAAGCCTTCATCGTCTTCCAGATCTCCAGGAGGGCCAGGGGGTGAGCCTACCCCGGGGCTCAGCTGCATTCCCCTCCTATCATCTCCTAGGAGTAAAGGAAAGATGATGAACTAGGAGGTCCAGAGAAGGAAGGGGAGTCTCTATCCACCCTCATTCCAGAAAAATGGCTCTAAAGCTAGCTCTTCCCACCTGCACGCCCCCTGCCCATAGGGAGCCTTCTTTCACCACCCTCGCTACCTTCAGCTGCCTGCAGGTCTTTCTCCAAAGCATCAGCACTTTCCCCGTTGGCACCCCAGAGTGGGCCCAAGGTGGGCAGTGGGGATGAGGAGCTGGACTTCTCCTCCTGAGAGGGCAGTGGAGTCAGCTCCTTCCCACCTGCAAGAGAAGGGGAATTAACAGAATTCAAAACCAAGGAGTTAAGCTTATTTCTTTAAAAGAAATTATTTTTGTAGAGAACTGGGGTGCAGGCCAGAGATGCAGGGGATGAGGGGATTCACAGGCAAGAGTGGGGAGCAGAACAAACAGATCTACTGAAATACATGGCTAAGGGGAAAGAGGTCTGCTGTGCCCTGTGTGGGCCAGGTCCCTGCCAGGGACGGAACTCAGGCCCTGATGGTGGTGACGGTGCTGAGCCTGAAACCCTAGGCCATCAGGGAGGCTCAGAATTGTAAAGTTTTAAAAGTGACTTTGCACAAATGCTGTCTATGACCAGAACCTGGACCTCTGAATACTGAACTTACCACTTAACTCTGGCCTCTGCCAACACCCGCATGCTGGCACCACACTTCCTCTGCACGCCTAACTCTTTTGCCCTGCAGTATTGGTTGGCTCTGCACATTGTTTCACCACATATCTGATCCTGTTCCCTTTAAGATGGCTTTACTGGTTGGGGAGCCCTCCCCAAACTGTGCACTGTCTTCTCCTGAACCTCTCAGCAGCCTGGAAAGGAGCCCTCTGTCTGTCTGGCCCAGCACTAGGGGCTCGGGCCTCCTTGGCTCTCCCTGCAGGCTTACCTGCCTCAGGCCCCTCCTCATCCAGCCCTTCGCCAGGCTCCTCTTCCTCTTCCTCCAGACCCTGGAAGTCCAGCTCCTGCTCCTCAGGTATGGGTTCCTTGGGACCCTTCTACATGGGATTTAGGTATGCGACAGGAGGTTGGAGAGGGATGGGGGTGGGGCAAAAGGACCCAATTAGGGTATTTTCCCGCCAACCTCCAACAGAATTTCCCCCTTGATTCCTCACAGATACCTTGAGAGGCAAGAAGGCCCCAGAGGCATCAAAGGTGCCCATTTCTTCATCCTCATCGTTCAGGCACCACTCCGGGAGCCCATCCTTGTCATCCTCAAAACCGTCAGGCCCTCGGCACCTCCGGAGGTGAGAGCTGCCTCCCCCACCTCGCCCCTCCTCTTCACCACACCCTCCTCGATCCCCTCGCAAATCAAATTCAAATTTGCGACGCCGGTCCCCATGTTCCCGCCAGCCAGCAGAGCGGGGGCCGCCATCTAAGCAGGAAAAGTTGGAGGAGGAGAATCAGTATTCCTGTCAGGCCAGTCTCTATTCTTCTGCTGCCCATAGGAAGCCCTGGAAATGTAACTTCCAGGACTATTCTCTCACCCACCCTAACTCCCAGAAACTGTCCTCTCCACTTGTAAGGGAGCCCACCCTTGTGGGAAGTTCCTGTTGCCACCACCCCACACATTCCCACCTGGCCCCAGCCTCACCAGGGCTAGCTGAGCGCCAGCGGTCACCATCTCGTCGGGGTCCTGCCCCAAGTCTCCAGCTTCCTTCCTCTTCTTCCTCTTGCTCCTCTCGGAGAGAACGCCAGTTCTCGCTATCTGAGCGGGCATGTTCCTTCCTCGAGCCAGCCCCTCCCTCCTCAAACCCGGAGCGTGCTTGGAGGTGGGGGAAGACAAGAGTCAGCAGAATGGCAGCCACAGTCCCTAGAAGACTCTTACTATAAACCCTGCTGGTAAAACAGGAGTCCAGCTCCGGGCCCTCTAGTGCTCACCCCTCCCCAGCAAACCAGGGTTGCCCACTTAAGTCCTACCCCCATCTCAATGACCCAGGCCATGGCCACCACCTTCACCACTCTTCATACCTCCTTCCCTCCTTGCTGACTTCTCAAACCGCCTCTCGCCTCTGCAGGAGGGAAAGGGGTTGGTCAGAGAGCAGCTTCCCCTCCTCAACCTACTGCATTTCTACAAACCTTTCCACTCTAGCCTAAGGCTGGTGGGAGGAGGTGGGATGGGAAGAATTAGGGAAAAGTCAGGTCTGGGAAGGGAGGCCAAGATGATAAACAGAAAAGGTAACAACAGACAAGTACCAAGGAGAAGGAAAGGGCAGAACCACAGGGGCTGGAAGCACAGAATTTTTGGACCAGGGTTTATTCAGGGGTCAATGTCCAGTCAGTGTCTAACAATGACAAGACCCAAGCCTCCCACCGTGGGGCCTTGCTCTGTCTCTGTGCCATCACCTCCGGCCCACACCTGTCATCCCAACTCTGGCTGCGCTGGATCTCCCGGGGGTTTCGTCCAAAGGTTCCATCTCCTTCTTCAATGCTTCTTTGGTAAAAGGAACTGTCGCCGCGGCCACGGCCTAAAAAATGGATTAATGCACTTGAGAAATGTGCCAGATCCTCTCTGTACCCTCAAGACCATGGCCCCACTTGGCCCTTTCCCAGCACCCACCATCAACCCCTCTACCTCGGCTCCGAGTGCTGCCCCTGCCACGGGAGGTTCCACCTCCAAGGGGGGGGCCAGCCCCTTTCCCCATCAGCCTCAGCACGGCCACACTGTTCACGGACAGGGAGAAGTTTCTCTGAGGAGGGAGCCAGGGGTGGGTGTGAGGACCCAGGTACCCAACCCTGTCCACCCCCCCCCCCAACCTCCACCAGAACCTTCCCAACATCAGCCCCTCCCGACAAGATGGAGACCAGCATCCTCACAGCAGCTGCCTGGCCTGGTCCCACCCCACCTGCTCCTCCTCTGTTAAGGGTTCCAGTGCCAAAGGCTGCAGTGGTTCCTCCTGTAGTACCGCGGCAAACTCCTTGTCCTGCAGCTCATCAGGGACCTGTCGAAAAGTGGAGGGCCCAGCTACCACACACTCCTGGTTCCCTTCATCGGCTGAAGCCAAGTGGAGACTGGGCCATACATCCCACCACACCTGTCCCACCTTGTTCTCCTTGACATAAAGGGCCAGCATCTCTTCTCGCCCATAGCGGTAGTCAGCTAGCTTGTATTTGGGCATGGCAGGAGAAGGGGGTGGGGAGGCCACGCTGCTACCACTGGAAAGGGCCCTCAGCCTAGAACAGGGAGGAAAGTGACAAAGAGACAGGAGCCTATGTGGCCCCATTTCCCCCAGCTTTTCCAAGCCACCCAAAGTGATCAGACTTACCACTCTGGCCCAAAGTTGAGGGTCTCTGCTGCCATTGCGGAGCTGGAGGTATCCTAGAGGTCAGAGGGAATGAGCAGCGGGGCACCTGGCGTTCACGCTCCAAACACCTGTGGAGGCACAAGGCCACTGGGCCTCGGAGGCAGCACACACAGAGAACCTTGAGGAGGGGCAACAGTGCCCAGCTTGGCAGGCACAGTGATGGGCTCTAAAAGGACTCACCTAAGCCAGCCACGTGGCCACTCCCACCATGAGTTAACCAAAAAGGAGTGTTGATGAGCAGAAACCTGGGGAGGGGAGAAAAATAGGGCAGCTAGGGTCCCTTCCAGCTCCTGCAGGGGAGGCCCCCTTCACCCCAGACTCACCTGGCAGCCTTGCCTGGAGAAGCAGGGTGGGCGAGGCAGGTGCTTCAGGCAGGGGCCTATGCTAGAATGAACCAGGGTCCGCAAGCCACTCGATGAAGCTTTGACCACAATGGTGCCTGGGAAAGGGCCTTCACATCGGGGAAATATCCTTAAGAAGCAGTGAGGATAAGAGAGTGGGATGAAATTAAGGGTCAGGTAGGCTTCCTTGTCTCAGCCCTCTTCCCTGCAGAACTGGGAGTCCCACTGCTGCCTGGAGGTTGAAGGTTAGCACAGGAGACCATAGCCCCTGCTCCTCATTTCTGTCCCCCAAGTCTGACCTCTTGAGCAGTTAACTCATTCAACAGAGCCTGACCCAGATGGGGGAAGTGCCTCAGAGAATATGCCAGGCACCTGTTCCAGGCCTCTGCATGAGCAATGTGTGGCACAGGCCAGGGAAGTGAGTAAGATATACAGAGATTATCAGGACAAAAACAAGAAACAGAAGCAAACAAACAAAAAAACCCACGGGAGCCACAAGTATCCTAAAGAAAGAAAAGGTAAGTTAGAGAAAAAAGGATTAGAAAGTAATCTAGGAGCAAAAGTACTTCCCTCCTAAAAACCTTAGAGTGGCTACTCAGCAAGCCAATACATGGGGAGCAGGGAGGCTATTCCAGGGACGGGGTGAAGAACTGTGAAGACGGCAGGCAGACAAGTTTGGGCCAGTGCACCCAAGGGCTGGTTTACCAAACAGGAATCAACACCCAGGCTCCTTCCCAAGGATCAGGAAGAGCCTGACCGCAAATAAAAGTCAAGAAAGCAATCAGTTTACTAGAATACAAGCTAGGTCCCCTCACCATAAAGTAGAAGTAAGGGCAGAGTTACGAGGCTGGCAGAAGCAGCGGCAGCAGCGACAGTGACCTGTCCCTCTAAGGAACAGCGGAGGGGATTCTCAGGAGGCGGCGCATCCCTGGTGGATCCGAGCAGAGGACGGGCAGGCAGGGTTGCAGGGAGGTGCACAGGGGGCTTCCCTCACTGGCTGGGGGGGAGGCTGGACCGGAGCGCCTCTAGAGTTCCCATCAACTCCAAGACTCCACAACTCTGGGAAGGAAGGAGGAAGAAGGGTTTCTACTGGAGGAGCCAAGGGAAGAGGCTCTCACCTACAGCTGTAGACCGGGAGGTGAAGCAAAACTCCATGACAGAGGACCCTTTCCCAGAATACCAGCATCCTAGGGCAAAACACATCTTTTGAGACCAACCAGAGTGGGGCTGACCCCCCTGTCTCAGCTGGACATTTTCTGGTGACAGACAATGCTATGACACATAGGCCATCAGGAGACAGGTCTGTTGCAAAGTTACTCCTCTCACTGAATTCAAGGAGGACTCTCCCAAGACAGTAAGATTAATTCTGTACCACAAACCTTCTGTAATTTGGTCAATGGGTGAAGAATCTTGAAGATATGCTGGTAAAACAATGTGCTTCAGCATCAAAGGTACCTCTATTAACAGAAGCAGGACAAATATTGCTGATTCCTCCCCCATAGGAGATGCCAGATGAGCCAAATTCAGAGAGGCAGAAAAACAGAATGGTGGGTGCCAGAGCTGGGGAGCTGGTTTTCACTGGGCAGTTTCAGTTGGGGCAGTTTCAAGTTTTGGGACGGGATGGTGGTGATGGTGGCTCAACGATATGAATGTGTTTAACACTGCAGAACTATGTACTAGACATACTAAAATGTTCTACACTGTGTCAATTTTATCACAATTTAAAAAAGTTTTAAGGTAAAAACCTATTAAGGATACCTATCATGTAACAAAGTTCTCCCCACTCCACAAAAACACCCTGCATTCCTTCAAACAAACCTCAGGAGAGGCTGTTCTGGGCTTCCTCCAGAAGAGCCCCTGTCCTTTTAGGAGACAGGCGAGTTTGGCAGGCCTGGAAGGGAGAGGGGAGAGGGGAGAACTCACCCTCCCACCCTTCCAGGGAAGGGCAAAGCTGGCTCTCCTTGCTGCTGTCCACTTCTGGTCTTCACTGGTCTGTCCTGGTTATAAGGAACAAACCCCAGGAAAGTGACTCCAGTGAGAAGCAGGGAAACTGCAGAGGCAAGGGAAACATAGTCAGGGAGAAGAGGAGAGTGCAAGAAAAGGCCCAGGTCTTAGGGAACAGTTAGAGAAAAAGGGTCAAAACTCTGGGTCCAGTCAAAGGATGACCTGACCCCAGAACGTGGTGGCTGCCTTGTCCATCCTCAGATTAAAGGAGGCATCACTAAGCAGCACAAATGCTGCCTAGTTTCCACTCCTCTGAACATATGCATTTCTTTTCCACATGCTATCTAGAAGCCTACAGTTCAAAATTGGAGGTGGTATGGCTCTCCCAGGGCATTTGGCATTCTGGCATCGGGATCCAAGGGTTTCCTTCTCAAGGCTCATTCTAGTTTACCTCCCACTCCCCAGGCCCTGCCCTCAGTACTTTCTGCTTCATCTTTCCCAACCTCATCTTCTCTGTTTCAGACCTCAGAATACCCTCACTCCTATGGAATCTAATTATTGCTATCAAAAGACTGCCCCCTGCTGGAATTAGGGGGAGAGGACACACTGGTTCTGGGAGTTTACACCAGACTTGAAGACCAGGAGGGAAGCTTGCTCTCTGGGGTTCAGATTCTTGGATGAAAGAAAAGCTCCAAAGAGGTAGTCCTAGTATGCATCCGGTTCAAAACATTATTTCCTCATTCCATCACTCCTAAGGTTAGCCCCAATCCAGTGCAATGTGCTTTGGCATCAAAGGTACCTCTAGTAACGGAAGCAGAACCCCCAACTCTCCAACATTTGACTAACTGCCCAGTCCCCCGCCTGTTGGAGGCGACTCCATCCTTTCATGTGGTAGCATGAGGAACTCCAGGCTTGAAAAGAGGTGCAAGCCTGTGTTCTTCCTGGCTGGTCAGTTACCCCAACTCCCTACATACTCTGAGCCATCAGGACAAATAATGCCACTTGGCATTTCTCTACTAGTTAACCGTTTCAAAGCAGTTTCACACTTTACCTCATGTGATCCCTTCAGCCCACTTGCCTTGCCTTACTTCCAGTCAGAGAAAACAAGGGAGGGAGTGGCTGCCCAGACAGGGTACCCCAATATTCCTACACTCTGAGAATGGAGAAGGGCACACCACCAGCAGTAACCACTCCAAACTCTCAAGGGTATTCTGTGAATTATAAACCATTTTAAATTTCTCGTTGTAATTTTTAAAAATCCTTCACGTGGACATCTCCTTTCCTTCCACCTTCTCTGCTTTAATGTGGGGCTTTGTTTTTCTATCCTGAACACTAACCACAGACCTAGGTGAAAACAAGCCAGTGTCTTTTTGTCCATCAAATCACACATAAAATACTAACTCAGTCACTGGCTGAAAACATCAGGTGAGAGGGTGTAGGCACCTTTCACTTAAAGGTAGCTGTCACGTGAGACCCTTGAAGCAACACAAAGTCCAAATATACACCAAACCCAATTACTCGACAGGTTACAGGAGAACAAGACCAACAATCTCAAATAAAAGTGCAGACCGGTGGCCTGCAACTGCAGGGGGCACAGCACAGACAAAGAAGCCAGGGGACAGAACCCACAACTGGGAGCAGGAGAGGGCAGAGGGGACGGCCCTGGTGTACCCACTGGTGTCTCAGTTGCAGCTGGACAGGATGGGGGGCCAAGCTGCAACAGGCCTATGAGCTGGGGGAAAGCAGAGAGGCTGTGTAGAGGCTGGTGAGCTCTGGGAAAGCAGTACCCCGAGAAGCAAGGGACTAAGACAGGGTGGGTGGACGAAAGAAGCGGCCCACAAGTGTTTATTTGGCATTTCCCAGGGCCAGCGCTGTGATGGACCACACCAAGAAGCTTGCTGGGAATTGGTTACCACGGGGTGAGAGGTTGGCACGAGTCTCTTGGAAGTTAACTTGAAAAAAGGGTTGTGGCCCAGGAACTGCTGCTTGAGGGGAGATGGGCTCGGGAGGGCCCGGCCAGGCGACAGGGGAGACTTTAGTGTTTGACCGGGCCGCCGGGCACACGGGAGGAAGGAGACCCCAATGACCAAGCACTAACGCCGGTCGCTGAAAGGAGATTTAGGTGAAGAGCCAGCTGAGGTAGTCCGGTTGCGAGAAGGCTTTCTTGTTAGCCAAAGTCGCGGAACGCTCGGGTTTGGAGACCCGCAGGGCCCGGCGAACTGCGACCCGCACCCGGAGGCACGCTGGGGAAACCTGCGGGGGGTGCAGGGCATTGGGGTCGGCGCCTCAGGCGGGCCCGCGGAGGGTGCGGGCGGGAAGGTGGGAGTAGCCCGCCAGAGCACGGATTCTCGGGGACCGGAGGAGCGACCGTTAGGAGCGCGGGGGTGGGAAGGCGGCGGGCTGGCCCCGGAGGACGACGTGCCCTTCAGGAAGGGGGCGCCAGGTGCGTGGGGCAAGGGCCCCCCAGCAACGAGCTGGCCTCCCGCCGGGGCCGCGC
>NW_004567133.1:135497-171918 GCF_000260355.1 Condylura cristata | reverse complement strand
CTCCCCGCGTGCCCGGCCGGCGCGGCTCTGTCGCCCGCTGTCCCCGATCCTCCCCCCACCCCAAGGCCCCAGCACGTGACCCTGGAGCCCCGCCGGTCACGTGACGCGGGCCCCGCTGCGGTTGGGGGGGGGAAGAGGGGAGTCCCCAGGGTGCCCCCAGCGCGGTCCCCGGGCACGTGACACTCTACCATTGCCTAGGAGGCCGCCGCTGGCATCACCGCTGTTCTCTCCCGGGCAGTCGGCTTCCTCCGAGAAGTCCGCCTGGATTGAAGGAGACAAGGTTCAATTCGGAGATAGTCATCACACATACTGGATTATGTTGAAATAAGTGTGGAACCTAATGATGTATAAACTGACCCAGCCAGCACTGCTGGCGGGATGGCGTTTTCTCCGGGTTGCGCCACCGATGAACTCTTAAATAGAAGGGCGGATGAGAGGGTCGTAGGAGGGGCGGTGAGGACCAGAGCTGTTGCTTCAGAGAGTCAATTGTTTTATAGCCAGGCGTTAATGCTGTTCTCCACCTCATCCACTCCCCCCCAACCCCCCTCCACACCTCCTTTCTTGGAGTCCTGAGAAAATTTAAATTGGTGAATGTGGAAAGAAAGATTTTGAGAAAGAAACTATCATGTAAATGCGAAATGTAGATTGACACCTTTGTTTAAAAAAGTTTTCAAGAATGAAATTATAAACCCTCCCTGTACTTTTTAGGATAAAAAGTTTTGTGTTTTCATCATTTGGGGGGGCGGGGGAATGGGGAAGTCATTCCAGAATATATGCTCTCCATCCAGCTTCATAAAACATCTGTTAAGAACGAAGTAATCCTCAAGACAAGGAAGGGTAAGTTCCACTTGGAACTTGAGTAGGCTGTGCTGTGTCTTCACTGAGCCCGAGACCCCAGGAGCTGTGCTAAGGCCCTTTGTTCTTCCACCTAGCCTACCCCCCACCACACCTCCTCTATCCCCTTGTAGTTTTACTGTGTATGCTTTTTCCAGTACCTGGGCTTTCTTGCAGTAAGGATTCCTGCTTAGGTGTTGTCATCCAAGCTGCTTGTTTACCACTGGAAAATACGGGCTTTTATTGGGTGCTCCTATGCTGGTTCCATTCATTGCTGGCTCTAACCTTAAGCAAAAGTAAACTCCTGCCTCTCTGTTAATTAACACTGGCTTGACACTCTACAAATATTAGCTAATAAGGGCTTCAAGTTCACCAGGGTCTACAAAAGGAAATATTCGGATTTAATGTTTTGAAGGTGTTACCAACAAAATTCAATCTGGGGTGAGAACTCCCTCTAAAGTTCATAAACCAATGACAACGGTTTCTTCTTACTCAATAGATTTTGTAGTTACTTTTTTTTTCCTCAAAAAGATTTATTTATTTAAGCATACAAGAACTGGGGTACAGAGTTCTTTGGGTGTTTTGGGGGGTTGGGGTAGGGAAATCATTCCATATTATATATTCTCCATCCAGCTTCGTAAAACATCTGTTTTACAAACCAGAGGTACGGGCTGTGTGTGTGTTGTATTCTAAGTGGTTGAAGTTACCTGCAGCCTAAGCTTTGAAGGAGAATTATTAGTTTGCAAATTTGAGATTGTAAATTATACTGGAGAAGTGTTGTAGGAGATAAGAGGGGACTCTGGAGAGCAGAAGCAGTTGAAGGCAGTGGCAACTTGAGCTGAGCTGGAACGAAGGGTGGAAATTGAGTAGGTTAAGGAAAAGTGGGCATTAGTTTGAGGATGGTGACAGTGCAGCTTACAGGACACCTGGATGATTAGCTGGATAGGACATAAAATACAGGGCCCTCCCTGTTGGTGCAGTAGCTTAAAGCGCAGCACTGTGAGGCTATCTGCAGCCACTGTAGCATGAGTTCGATCAGGCCAGGGAGGTGACCCATGTGGTGTGGCAGTCCTCTCCTGTCTCGCCTGCTGTTCCACTCAGCAGTATATTTCAGTAAATCTGCCTGTTCTGCTCCCCATTCTGTCTCTGGTAAAGCCTATCACACACACCCCCCCACACACACACACACCTCTGGCCTATACCCCAGTTCTTACATGCATGCATAAATAAACCTTTTTAAAAATAAAGTGATATTTCAGCTGAAGGCTTCAAATGATAAAATGAAGGTGTCTTTGATAGAACAGTACCACCTGCTAGATGCACCATATCATGGGGAGCATGCTGGGCTTGAGAATAGGAGGTTGAAATGTGTCCCCAGGTTCCAAACCTGTGTACCAGCTTGTGATCCTGGGCAAGTAACCTCCTCCAACGATAGAACCTTTCCTGCTACTGGCACTGTAGAAACTGGTTCGTATAAGCACCCTCTTTGAAAAAGGAAGTTATGAAATCAGAACTGTGAATCTCCCACACAGAATTCAAGAACAAATGAAGAAATCACTTGAACCCTAAAATATTTTTTTATTCAGTCACTGTGCTGTAAAATATCTTGTTCTGTGTTGTTTTAAATGTGCAAGCTTCTGAACTAAATGAAGAAATTTGGTTACATGAAAGGGAAGCCAAACTGCCTTTATTCTTAATGGCAGATTCTCAGTGATGTTTGCCTCCAACAAAAGGCAAAATGGAAAGGATTGTCTTAGTGTCAAGTTGGTTTATGACAGAACCTGCCTCCCCCCACCTACGTTGTGAATGAAATTAATTTATAACATATTTATTTGGATGTTGAAATTTGGAAAACACTTTAGATATAATGAAGACACAATCTGGGTAATGTAGTGATAATTCATAAACTGTGCTTATTGTTAATTGTCAGACAAAATGGGTATTAAAATCAAATCACTGCATTCAGAACTATTTTCTGCCATGAGCAGAGTTCTTTAGTGAACCAAATATAGCTAACTGCTTTCAAGTCACCAATGACCTGCATGTTACTGAATCCACTGGCCCATTATCCTGCGTGACTTGACACAGTCGTCACTCTGCCCTCCAGAAAATGCTTTCCGTACCTTGCTTCCAGGACACCATCCATCTTTAGTATTTGTCCCACTTCTCTATTGCTTCTTCTGAGTCCTTCGCTGTTTCCTCCTCTTTCCCAGGGCTCAGTCACTGAATACTTCTCCATCGTAATGGAGGGACTGCACAGGATGAGAGCCCCATTGCCACACATTCCTATCTCTGTTTAGCCTTTGCTTCATTTGAAAAATCTTGGATCTCCCAAGGTTGTGTTGACTGTTCTTCCATAAGGGTCTATAGAAACCTGACATGGAAATGGCCTATCATGAAACCAATTTTACTACTGGCTAATTGATTTAAACAAGAGTTAAGTTTCTATAGGATATTTCAGATCGCAAAGTCATCACCAAACTTCTAGAAATCTAAAGCACTTCTAGTATTTAGTGCTCATTTGTATTCATTCATTTTCGAATATGCTTTTTCCACTTCAAGGTGCAGGTGGCTGGAGCTTATAGAGGCAGCTCTGGGTACAAGGTGGCACCTCACCCTTATATAAGAGTGAACTCACACTGGGGCAACTGAACACATCAGTGAACATGTATGTCTTTGGGATGTGAGAAGACATCAGTTTCTGGAGAAAACCAGTGAAGAATTGGGAAGAACATGCAAACTCTTCACACTAAACTATGAGCTGCTTAACACAGCGTGGTATGACGAAACCAGCATTCAACAGCCTAACAGGTCTCCCTGAACCAGCCCTTATTGCTGAGTAAACCATATTCCATGGACATTACCATAGTTTGTTTAACCATTCACCCATTGAAAAATACCTGGGTTATTTCCAATTTGGGGCTATCAGAAATAAAACTGCTATGTATGTTTGTGTATAAATTTTCAAATACTCAGGAGTGCTGTTGCTGGACCCTATGGTAATTATATATATAGTTTTAGCAGAAACTGCCAAACTTTCTGTGACAGAATCATTTTACGTTTCCACAAGCAGAGTACGAAAAGTTCATTTTCTTGGCATTCTTATCAACACTTGGTCCTGTCTAGATTATTTTATTGTGGACATCCTATTAGGTATATAATAGTTTTCTCATTATGGTTTTACTTGTATTTCCTTAGTGACTGATCATTTTGAACATTGGTAGATAGATATATCCTTATACCTTACGCTAACATCCAAGACTTATGCCCATTTTCTAATTGAGGAAGTTTCTTTTCTGAGTTTTTAATCCTAATTTGGGTTCCAAGTTATGTTAAATGGTTGATAAGATCCTGTGAGTTTTCTTCTTTAGTTTGTTAATATTACTTACTGGTTTACTTATATTGAGTCAGTCCTGCATCTTTGAAATAAACTTTACTGGTCATGTTATAAGATTCTTTTTAGACAGTACTGGATTCAGTTTGTTAATGTTGAGGATATTTATCTGTAATTTTCCTTAAGATTTATCTTTATTCATTTATGCATATAAGAACTGGGTGTAGGCCAGAGGTGTGGGGGTGGGGTGAGAGGATTCACCAGAGACAGAGTGGGGAGCAGAACAAGCGGATCTACTGAAATACACTGCTGAGGGGAGCAGTGGGCAAGACAGGAGAGGTCTGCTGTGCCATGTGAGTCAGCCCCCTGGCTTGGGTCTGACTTACTCCTGTACCACCAGGGCTCCTCTTTTGTGTTTTCTAGTTTTGGCCTCATTAACATGGGAAATATTCCTATTAAGTTTTCTGAAAATTTTATAGACTTTCTGTTAATTTTTCTTTTGATAGAATTCAGTAAAACCATCTGGGCCTAGATAGTTCCTTTTAAATGAAAGGTTTTTTTTTTAACATTTTATTTATTTATGCATACAAGAACTGGGGTACAGACCAGAGGGGTGGGGGTGGGGGTGAGAGGATTCATCAGAGACAGAGTGGGGAGCAGAACAGGCAGATTGCCTTAAGTGTACTGCTGGAGGAGCAGAGGGCAGGACAGGCGAGGTCTGCTGTGCCATGTGGGTCACCTCCCTGGTCAGGGGTCAAACTTGTTCTGCTGTGGCTGCTGATAGCTTGGTAGTGCTGCACTTTAACCCGTTGTGCCAATGGGAAAGGCTGTAAATGAAGGTGGTTTTTTTTAACTGTGAATTTAGTAATATATTTGAAGAGCAGTGAACATATACTGAATCAGTGTTGTAAACTAATGTTACCTCAATTTAAAAAAATGAAGTGCCAAATATGAACCTAAAAAAAAACCCAAACCAACAATTATACACCCCAACTATGAATTTAATTACCTTACTGGTTACAGAACTATTCATGTTGGATGAGCAGTAGTTTGTAGTTTTTCTAAGAATTGGTCCATCTCACCTAAGTTGTCAAATTTATGTTAAATCTTTTGTATTTTCTTTATGTGTGAGAGTCTTTAGTGCTAGCTCTGCTTTAATTTCTGATAATCATAATTTGACTCTTATTTTCTTGATTTATCTTATCTTGCTAGGTTTTATTCACCAAAGAACCAGCTTTTGGTTTAAGTTTATTGTTTTTCTGTGTTCAACTTGATTGATTTTTTGTTATTATTTCCTTCCATTTTCTTACTTAGGTTTTATTTGTCTCTTTTTTATCTCTTCCTGGATGTGGGCTTTTAGCTTATATGCTTCCAGTCTCTTAGAAATACTCTTCAGTGACTCCAAAATACCCCTTGGTTCCCTGAAGAATTCTAATGAGTCCATTAGAAGTCAATTCAGTTGTCACTTCTAAGGAAAATAGGGTGATAGCTAGCCTTCCTCCTCACCCTCTCATCTTAAATGTAAGAATCTGAAGCTACTGGGAGAACTATAGTGTTTAAAAACGCTGGGAGGTTTTTATAGCCTCCAGCCAAATGGGGTCAAACTGCAGCCCAACCAACTAGGCTGGTGCAGGGACACAAGAATACCAGCTCTCATGTTAGCTTAGCAGTTTATAAGCCGAATTTCACCACACAAGCAATTATCCCCATTTGAGGATGGGGCAACTTAAGCAGCTCGAAGTCTCCAATGCAGGCCTAACTCATTTCCGAAGGGAACTCTCAAGAAGCTGCGTAAACTTGGTCAGAGAGCCCCTACCCAAGTAGCAGAAACGCCGACCCACTTGACCTTACGGAGCAACGAGCCGCAAGGCGCCGCCTTACCCTGCCCGCCAGGGGGTGCGCGTCCCTACTTTCCGATCCCGGGCTGCTGCCGAAGAGCTAGAAAGGGATGGTTGGAAGATATAGTGGGTCACGCTCCAGGGGAGCTGTCGAACTGGTCCTGGGGCTCATAGCTTGGGTCCCTGGGGTTCAGCCCGGCAAGAGACTAGGGAGAGAAAGGGGTCCCAGTGAAGTGGCACTGTCATTCGCTGAAGGCTCTGCCCCGCCACTCAACCCCCCCTGTCCTCCGTCTTTGGGCAACAGGGCCCTGGGGCGGGAAGTCCGCTCTGCCAACTCTGCCCACACCTCCTTTGACCAAAATGTGTTGGGGAGGCGGAAGCAGACTAGCCTTCAGGTCCCCTCGCGATCAGGTTCTGAACTCCCTGATAGCTTTGCAACACGCTCCCCGCCTCCAAACCCTGAAAGCACTTAGAAGAAACTTCCTTTGCACGCCGCTCCCCCGGAGGGCCTTTCTTCGGGCAGGGAATTATGACTGGCCAAGGAAGCTGAACCCCAGCCTTTTCCAGAGCTCCCCTCGCGTTTCGGTTTGTAACACACCCCCTGCCTCCCAGCCCCGCCTCGGAGGCGTACACGTGTAGATTCCGTCACCTCCGGAAGCCTCGCGTTACTAGGAAAAGCCTCGCGCGCTTGCGCGAGCACTCAGCAAAGGGGCGGGGAGAACGGAGGCCCGGAAGGCGATTCGTGGTTCGCGCGACCCTGGCCCGAGAGAGCAGCGCGCGTGCGCACTTCACTCTTCAGGAGCTGGGCGCCAATTGGGCGCCTGCAAAGCCGCGTTCCTGTAGCTAATCCTTTTCATTCTCTCTTTGTGGGAACTGGGGGTCGCGGACAGCGCCCTGTTTACGGGCCGGTCCGTGCACGGGGGTGGGCCGCTTTCGCGTGGAAGGGCAGGCACCGTGGGCCGCAGAGAGTAGGCGCAGGAGAGAAGGGGCCTGTGGAGGGGATCTTCGGTGGCTGTGAAGTGATGACTAGGATCTAGAACTGGGGCTGGCGGGAATGCGGGTGCCTAAGCGCGTGGGAAGGAGCTGAGGCTGACTGGGAAGAGGGGCGTCGAGTGCGCCGCCTGCCGGCTGCACCCTTCGGCAGAAAACGGGATAGGGGAGGAAGTGAAGCTTGTCAGTACTCTGATTTCGTCCCTTTCCCGGCACACAGCATGGCAGAAAACCGAGAGCCACGCGGGGCCGTGGAGGCTGACCTGGACCCTGTGGAGTACACACTTCGGAAGCGGCTTCCCCACCGCCTGCCCCGTAGGCCCAATGACATTTATGTCAACATGAAGACTGACTTTAAGGCCCAGCTGGCTCGCTGCCAGAAGCTGCTAGACGGAGGAGCACGGGGTCAGAACGCATGCACTGAGATCTATATTCACGGCTTGGGTCTCGCCATCAACCGTGCCATCAACATTGCCCTGCAGTTGCAGGCAGGCAGTTTCGGGTCCTTGCAGGTGGCTGCCAATACCTCCACGGTGGAACTTGTCGATGAGCTGGAGCCAGAGACTGATACAAGAGAGCCGCTGACCCGCATCCGCAACAACTCAGCCATCCACATCCGTGTCTTCAGGGTGACGCCCAAGTAATTAAAGTTGGACTGGCCAGCCAGCCAGCTTTAGCCATCTCTCCCCCCTCTTACCCCTTCCACACCTGAGGCTCAGAGGTGGTTCTCTTTGTACTGAGTACTATCAGGGACCTCTAGCTAGAGCCCTGTAAGGAAAAGCTCTGTCTCCTCAGCCAAAGGAATGGAGGGGGAGTTTTGTCTCCTGTCGGGCCCAAGCAGCAGGTCTTCCTGAATCTTTGTCATCTGTAACTTAATTTCCTTCATAATAAAGTGCTGTGTTGTATTAGTGTCTGGCCATCCCCTACCATTGCCTCTCTCCTGTATAAATTGTGGAAATGGAGTTTAGGAAACTCGACAAGTATTCAGGTACAGGAGGGGGATCCCAAGGGTTTCTTGCCTCCATTGAGAGCATGGCTTGGACTGCAGACAGTATAACATTAAGAACAAATTTTAGTACAATGCAGAAGCCTGATGATCCCAGTGTTTTCTTTTAAGATTTTTTTTTGTTCTCAGTAGCTTTCCTGTGACTATGCAGGGACCTTCTGTTCTTTCTCCTTATCCTAATAAAACTGTCCTTGTAAAATGTTTTTAGACTTTTTTGTTCTGTCAGAGGAAGGCTGGCTAGATAAGGTGCAACCTTACCTGCTGAGATGCAGTTATGTTGGTTATATGTATGCTTGGGAAGCATCAAGCTCTCAGGTGGTGGTTCCCAGGTTATGGGAAAGGTAAGGATTTAAGACCGGAGGAAGCAGAGAGTGGGTCCTCCTTTGTTTCAAGCTCCATGATGGGGACTGACAGGCTGCTTTGTTTCCTGGTCCTGTGGGTCCAAATTGTTTCCAGCAGCTGTGGGCCAGAGCCCTTTAGTCTCTTGCCTGGTTGTTCTAGTGGGGGAGGAAAGCATAACCTTCCCCGGAAGTGCTGGGCACACAGGTAATACCTACGTTAGTGTTTGGATATTTGTGGGATGATCTGATTTCTCATGTTTATCAAACGAGTCACCTAAGGCAATGTTTATCAAAATCGGTAGCAACCCATTTGTGGAGCTTAAAATCAATGTAGCAGGTCATAGCCTTTTAAAAGGTAAGTGAAAAAAGTGCAATTTAAATGTTAACATTTTGTTGACGCTTTTTCAGTTACAGATGTGTATATCTACTCATGCACTGGTTATGATGTAAGTTTTTTAGTGTTGGTTCAGGAATGAAGTTTGAAAGCCTCTGATCTAAAGGTTAGTAAGAGAATTTTGCTCTAGTTCACTTGAAGGGGGTTGATTTGGGTTTTTGAAAACCAGGCTCCTCACTGATTAAAATCCCTTCCTCTTGTTTGAATATTTCTACCTGTAAGGGATTCTAGTGCTGGGTGAGTGGCTGCCAGCAAGTCAGGAAAGCAGACTTCTGACAGGATGAGCACCTCATTCAAACAGCCAAAAACATGCTTAGTTCCTGTTCTGAACCAGGACCCGGCTGGGATGAGATACAAGGATAGGAATAAAGTGGTTCCCATAGTCAAGGAGCTCATCATTGAATTGGGAAAGTGGATACACAGATCTTTGTGGATAAGTAAAATATGCTATGTAAGAAGTAAGAATCTCCATGATACAGAAATGTGAATTTGGAGACAGCTAAGTTCTGATGAGTCCAAAATGGTTTCACCTTTGAAGTGGATTTTGAAGGACGCATTGGATTTTGCCAGGCAGAAAAGAGGGGAGAGGGCTTATCTGGCAGAGGGATCAGAATGCACAAAGGGGGTTCATGAACAGGCAGGGCATCACTCTGGGTTGCACCAAGGCAGGAGGTGTTGAGAAGATCTGAGGGGGATAAAACCCAGAGACAATTCTATCCAACACCCCCACCTGCTTCCCTATGAGCCTTGATTGCAAAGGTCTTTTGCCTAGGAGCCCCCTCGGAGTGGAGTGGGCTGTGTCAGGGAGCTGGATGGAACTATGTGTCTCCCCGCACGTATGTGTTCTTGTGTCTGTGCTCCTGGCCTGGGCCCAACTGAGGTGGTGGCAGGCAGCCCTTTTGCGTTTCGTTTGTTTTGGCAGCTACCTCTCCCGGCCTATTTGTTTGTTGTTTCTACTCCATGTTCTCTTACTGCTTGCCAGTGGGGCTTCCCTCAGTGACAGGTCTGCAGAAACAGCCCCTAGACTTGCCACTGAAGAAAGAGGGCATAGGGCGGCAGAGGGCCTGGAGAAAGTCATCTATTAGAGTCCATGCCTGCTGGGCAGGGCACGGAACTCCACCTCCCTCCTACAGGGAGGCCAAGCAGGCTTCTGTTCCCTTTCTTCCTACTGGCTCTCAAGTGTCTTCCATCAAAGCTTGGGGGCTGCAGGCAGAAGGTATAACCAGATGCACTTGCCCTCTTTTAATAGCTTCAGAGCCCCACAGTGAGTGTGCAATAAGTCCCTACTTCAAAAACACACCCGGAATTCAAGCACTGTTCATGAAGGATGGTATAGACATTTGCTTATCATCTATAGCATTATTAAGCATCAGCTAGTTGTTGGAATCTGGGTTAGGCAGTAGTCCTATTTGAAGAAGCATAAACCATTGTTTCTGCAAAGTGATAGGAAGAATTACAGATAGGTCTAAAAAATAAAAAAAATTGCATAGGCCTGGAACAGCCCTGCTCAATTAATTATAAGGGCTTATGATTGTTAGTGTGAATCATTTTGCCAAGAAGTAGTTTTGCATCCTCTTAATGGGGATGGACAAAGGGGTTGAAGGTGGGTCTTATTCTCATGCAAGGTTATTAGTTTTGTAGCACTTACATGGCAGGGAGAAGGCAAATCCTCAGGACCTGTGCACTGGTTTGAATGGGCTGATCCTCCTCCGAGGAGGACCCATGCTGTCCCAGCTGAGTTTCTGGTGCTGGATCAGAAGGTGGGGAAGAACAGCACATCCCACAGTCCCTTGAGCCTCTGGAGAAGTTAGACTCGAATTCTGTATTGAATATGGATCTTCAAGGAACAGAAGTCCAAATACACAGAGAGCGAGGGTGAGGCAAAGCTGGTCCTACCAGGAAGGACGTCTGTGAAAATGACCATGAAGATGCTCTTCCTAAGGCACCTTACAGGTGCTTTTAATTGGTGTGTTTTGATTAGGCTGTGTTTTCCAACTTTCCAAATGTTCACATAATTTTAAAATAAGAAAAAAGCTAATTTTTTAATAGAGCCTCTTCCTGATGGATCCTTTGTTCTCCAGGGAGTGACCAGAGGAGTTGGTCACCAAACTGATGAAGTAACCTCAACAAGAAGTACTTTAATTGCCCAATCCAGGAACTGATAAATCACTGGTGAATGAATGAATGGCCACGTGGGTTTAAGGAGAAAGTTTGTGTCCGGTCTGTGGCCTGCCTCTGCTCCCTTGACAAACACCAAATGTCTTGCCACCAGTGGTATGTCACCTCTCAGGACCTCCT
This sequence comes from Condylura cristata, assembly GCF_000260355.1. Taxonomy (NCBI): domain Eukaryota; kingdom Metazoa; phylum Chordata; class Mammalia; order Eulipotyphla; family Talpidae; genus Condylura; species Condylura cristata. The sequence continues at coordinate 160,883 of NW_004567133.1, read as the reverse complement.
AGGTCACTTCCAACTCAGAATATATGAATCTTGTTTGCTGCAAAAAAAAAAAAAGATATACTTTATGAAGGTACTAAAGTTATTTGCTGGTTTAGACATGAGCAGCAGAAGGACCTGCTTCTATACAGATCAGGGGTGCCCATGAGGTAAGCAACAGGTTCTCAGTGAACCATGAACAATTAAGGAAACTTTGCTAATTTGGATGTTCACAAATATGTCTAAGGCTGGTATAAGCTTCCCTTGAGTAGGTCTTAGCCTGTATTCTTCCCAGTAGGACTGCCCAATAGAGTTTCTACAAAATAAGTCACTGACCCCATGTTAACAAAACGACCTTGTATTCAAAACTGCACACCTGCAAAACCCTTGTTTGGGAGAAAAACATCACCATCATTGATGTTTTGTCTTGATTAGCATACCCTGATTTTATTTTTATTTGCACAGGAAAGCCACTCTGGTGGGTGATACAGGATGGGTGATGGAGTGACCTGGGAAAAGGATGAACATCCAGCAACAATTTTGAGCTAGACAACCTAGGATGTGGATCAACATTTTTCACAGAAACCTAATTGGAGAGAGTTGTTCTGGAGCTGAACAGAGGTACTGGTGCCCTGGAAGTCCTTCCTCAGTGACTCAAGCATCTGGGGGACTCAAGAGAGAAGTAACCAAGGAAGGGGATTCTGAACAGCTAGTAGGGGATGGGCCTACAGGTCTCATTTGGCCCAGGATCTTTGGGGCTTCTCCCCAGGAGGATACACAACGGGGCAAGAAATCTCTGGTTAGCCCCAGGCTTTCAATAAACTCAGTTTGAGACTGGTCTTGATACCTGCTCCTTAACGCACCCTGAGCCCCTGCAGTGACACCACTTCACTCGGTGGTGTTCAGAGAGAAGTTTCTCTAGTGTCAGTCAAAGGTATACATCAGAGAGCCCTCCCATACCCTGCTCTTCTGCTGACTTGCTGCAGTGAGTTTCTTGGCAGGGCAGCTACCAAGAACATAGAGAAAACAGATAAGGTGCCTTGAATCCAGATGCCTGAAGGGACAGTGGAGGGTGCTGTGTTCCTGGGGGAGTTGCTCACCCGGCCTCCAGAATGGCTACAAGTCTGGGAATAATAAAGCAGAGAGTGTAGTACTAACAGCACCTATTGATTAATAAGTGTCAGGCGTTACTTAAGCACATGACAACCCTGGGAAGCAATTACTGTCATTATCACCATCCCCATTCTATAGGAATGAGACTTGGGTGTGGGAGGGTAGGGGATGTATGTGTGAGAAGACTCCCCAGAGACAGAGTGGGGAGCAGAACAAGCAACTGACTGAAATACACTGCTGAGGGGAGCAGCAGGTGAGACAGGAGAGGTCTGCTGCGCCCTGTGGGTCAGCTCCAATAGCTTCATAGTGCTGAGACTTAATCCCTTGAGCCACCAGGGAGGCCCCTGGCAACCCTTTTAAACCTCTGGACCACAGAGCTGCTGGCTGAGGGCAGAAACCTTCATATCTGCTTCTCCTGGCTACTTTGTGGCCATGAAAGCAGTCTTTGCCTCAGTTTCTCCAAAACCACCTTTACCTTTGCACAGGATCTTCTTTGATTCTCTTTCAGGAATCCCTTCTCTAGCTTTCTTGCTCCCTTCCCAGCTCCCCAAGGGCCAGGAAGCCCTCCCCCCACTGCACCCTCCTCACCTCCTCCATTTCACTTCCCAGCACAGAAGGTCTTCTGGGCCACTGGCTGAACTCTGGAGCCAACAAGCCGTTGCTTGGAAATGTGGCGGGAGAAGAGGAGGGAGGAAAGGCCCAGGGTCCCGGTCCACAGCTCACACTAGCAGCTGGGTTTCGTGTTGCCTGGGGTCTGGGACAGCTCAGGAGGGCTATAAATTTGCTTCTTCTTGGATTTTCAAGCTGAGTTGGCTGCCAGGAAGACGTTGTGGAACAGTCTCCCTCCACCCCGCCCCACCCCAGTCCCCTTTGCAGACACTGCCTCAGTGGCCGCCTGCTCAGGAAGTACATGGAGGCCTCTTAAGCCCCCCAAACCCCAGAGTTAGGTGGTCAGGCAGGGTTCCAGCAAGCACTGGAAGGCTGGGGCTTCTATTTCTACCCTCCAGGCCTCTCATTCTCTGGCTGAAGGTCTGGAGTGGAGGGGCCATTCCATTCCAACTTGACACAGCATCTTATCAGAGGCCTAGGCCTGGCCTTCAAGAAAGGAAGAGGGGTGGGCCAGGAGCACAGTCTCTGGATAAGGAGCCTGCGGGACAGGGCTGATGCTGGCTTACCCTGGGGGGCTGCTGGGGAGAACTACAACTGCCACACACAAATGAATGGCCACAAGCAGGTGACAAGCTGGGTGGTTCACCAAGGTGAAGAAGACCTCTTCTCTCAGGTACTGCATGACCCCACAGAGGACCACCAGAGTTGACATGACTGGCGCCCCCTGGAGTTGTGCAGTGCTCCACCTTGAGAAGTCGGGCATGGTGGCCCCTTCAGCAAGAATCCTAGCTGTGTACCTCAGTGATGGCAGTGCGGAGGAAGGAGAAAACTTCCCAGCAGGGGGCGAGGGAGGGCTTCATGGAGGAGATAATGCTTGGGTTTGAGCTTTGAGGAACAGGGGCAGGGGGATGCTGGGGAGGGGCTCCAGGTGGGAGGCACAGAATGAACAATGGGCAGGAAGCTGCAAGCCAGCCACCTGAGCTTGTGTGAGAGTGGGGTGCACAAGTGGGAGGGCGTGTTGGAAAGGGGAGCAGATGGCAGGACACTGAGGGTCTTGGCTCCGTGGCCACTGCAGGGCCTGCTCAGAGAGGTGGCCTGGATGAGGCTAGTTATGGCAGCGGTGATCCAGCGGCAGGGCTGGGGTTAGCCATAGGGGATGACAAGGAGAACCTTGCAGTGGTCCCGGCACTGGATCGGCACCAGGCCGGAGGCACACGGTCAGGCAGGTGGAGGGGTAGCAGCGCCGTGGGGTGAGTTGGGAGGGAGAGTCCCAGGTAGCTTCCTTTTTTCTTCCTCTTCTCAGGGTCCCCAGTTGTCAAGGACTGATGGCTGGCCCCTGCTGGACAGTATCCCAGAGCACCTGGGTTGAAGATGGACCCCAAAGCAGTCTCTGTCTCCTTAGCAAGAGGACCACAGCTCAGGGATCACATGGGTGGGCCTTCCCTCTGCCCTCTCCAAATCTGAACTGTAGTTCTCTCCACCAGCCCCAGAGGATAAGCCAGCGTCAGGCCTGCCCCTCAGGCCCCTGATCCAGAGACTGGTGCACGTGGCCCACCTCCTTCCCTAGCTTGAAGGCTCTGTCTAGGTCTCTGACAAGTTGCTGTAAGGGGAGGAGCAGCTCTCACAGCCCCACGGGCCCCTCCTCTTCTCCCTCTTGTCAAGCTGTGTCACCCCCCCCCATATGCTCTGGCTCTGGCCCCCTCTCCATGGCCAGGTCAGGGCAGTGACGCAGGAGTCAGGGAACCGGGAGGCAGATCCTGGGGGGTTGAGGGGTGGGGACAGACTGTATGTGCGGACGTGTGTGGACGTGAGTGTGCGTGCGCTTGTCCCACAGCTGGGATCTGGGAAGAGAGCAGAACCCGGCTCTGACGGCCAAGCAGAGCTGGGAGGCTGCCTGGATGCTGAGAGGGAAAGTGGACCAGAGGGCATAATGGGGCGTGCGGACGGGCAGCCAGCACCAGGTTTGGGGAGCGCCCAGAACGGGCTGGAGTCTCAGCGAGCCAGAACCTCATTACTTCATTCGGAAGCCTACCAGCCTATCTGCCTGTCCCTCTCAGTCATCTTTCTGAACCCCTCTTTTATTCTCAGCCCCTTCAAGTCACCTTTCAGCACTCCTGAGGGTCTCATGCAGAATGGCAACCTCTCCCAACACTGCTGATCCCCAAAAAGTCAGGGTCTTTTTTCCTTTGACTGTTGGAGATCCTCTCTGTGATTCATTTTGTGCTTGTCTGCCTCGTCACTGAAATATCAACTCCCCAGGATAGGCATTCGTACCTGTTTCAGTAGCTGCTCTATCCCCAGGTATTCCCTGAATACCATCTGAGGAGATGAATGAATGAACAAATGACTGACTGACTGAATGAATGTTTCCCACTTTTCCCAAAGAAATCCCACATTCTTCAAAGTGGCACTCAAGAAATTTTACGTGACCCTTCCCTGAGTAGGACTCTAGCCAGAATTCCACCTCTGTCTTCTGCACTTTCTGCCCCTACACCCAGACCTTCCATTAATTTTGCTGAATCAGTTTCATTATCTCCACTCCCCACCCATCTCTTTCTACTGAAATCTTACCAATCTTTCAAGGTTGAGTTCATTGTCACCTCCTCTGTCATATCGTCTTTGATTTCCCACAGTTAGAGGTGGGCTCTTGCTCTTACAGCCTCTACCAGCCCAGTCTTCACATGCTGCGCTGGTGCCCATCTTTATTTATAAGCAACAGGCTCCTGGAGGAGGGAGCTAAGTCTCCATGCATCTTTTGTGTAGCAAAAAGACATGTAGTTCAGTATCTTGCTCAAAGGCAGTGCATGCATGATAATAAAATCTATTATCATGGATTTGGTAGGGAAGACCTATCACTGCCTGAATTGTAGGACTTCCTGTCTTTTATGATGGCGGGTATGTCCATCACACCCATTTGATAGATGAAACACTGAGGCTCGGGGCAGAGGTCACATTCCAAGCTTTGAGAGGCTAGCTGGCCTTGGACTTCTGCTCCAGAAAGCTTGCCTTCCTCCCCTCCCAGCCCCCCTAGCCCAAGTCAGGGCTTCCAAGGAGCCACAGACTGAAATGCAGCAAACTGAAATGCCATCACTCCTGGGGGGAGCTTTATCTCAGAGCGCTTAGGAGTTATGCCACACAGACTAGCTTACATCACAAGTCAGAAAAACAAGTGTCAAAGTGCATCCATACCAAGCACCATACCATGTGCTCTGTGACCTAAAAGTGTTGAGGGTTGTAGAAGGTGAGGAGAAAGGGGAGCGGGGCCCCGACTCCTTGTTCCTTATGCTTCCTTCACACACAGCATTGGTTGCTAGAGCATGTACTGTGTCTGGGAGGAGGAGGAGGACAACTAACTTGCCCCTACCAGCACCTTCACAGTGTCCACACCCGGCTGCCTCCCAGGAACCTAGGCTGAGTCTCAGCCCAAGACTGGGACGTCCCGAGGGGAGGCAGGGGCCCAGGCTCTCCCAGGTCCAGGCATTCTGTCTACCCCCACCCGCCCGCCAGCTGCACCTCCTGGGACCGCGGTCTGGCGGGCAGACCTGTGCGGCGCCGTGCCTGCAGGCTCTGCTCCCACCACACAGTCGCAGACCCCGGTGTCCTGCCCCCTGCTCTGACCCCTCTGGCCCCCACCTCCTGCGACCCCTCACGCACACAGCTTCCCCCCACCCCCACACACGCACGCACACAGGCTGATAACAGCCCCGACCCCCGGCCAGAGCCGCAGTCCGGGGCCAACCCCCGCCGGTCACCTCGCCTCCCAGTGCTCCGGACCCTGGCCAGGGGCACTGTGTTCTCTACCCGACCCCTCGCTCTGTAGCCGCTGGACAGAGGGGCTGGCCCTGCCCTGCCGAACTTCCCAGGATGAGGGCTCCTTGCGCGGGCGTTGGAGCCCCAGGTCGTTGAGGGGCAGGCGAGGTGCAGAGATGGGGGTGCGCAGTGAGTACTCGCAGGCTGGGGGAGCTCCCGCTGGCCAGGGCCCCTGTTTGTGGAGGGATTTACGCTGGGGCTATTGGCCCATAGGTGGCTGGGTTCAAGGACCCACGACTTGCCAAGGACCCCGGAAGGACAAGGGGGGTGGGGCAGCCTCCACGTGCTGGCAGGGTTTGGGGAGTCCCTCTGAAAGGCAAGACTCTCACCTGGAGGCGGGTACAAGGTCTGGGGGTCAGGGAAAAGAGGAGCTGCCATGTGGGTGGGGTGGAAGCTGATACCTGGCTCTTGGAGAGACAATCCAGATCTGGAGCAGGGAAGCCTCTGTCTGTCGCATGGGGATTGAAGTTTGGCCCCGGAGAAGTGGATGCCGGTAGTTGGGGGGTGGGGTGTTCGCCTGCAGCTGGTTTGAATGAAGGCACTGGAGACTGAGCCTAGGCTCTCAGAAGGTTGGGGCTGGGAAGGACTAGCTGGGGGCAGAGGAGTGAGGAGCCTGAGGTGTGAACTGCTTCTCTAAGCTGATCCTTCTCTCTTGCCTGTCTCAGGCTCAGCCTGGCTCTGTTTTCTAGAATGTCCTGCCCTGCTGCTTCTGCTGTCCTTATTACTGCATTCTCTGGGCCTCCCAGTCCTGGGTGCCCCCCAACGTCTCATATGTGACAGCCGAGTCCTGGAGAGGTACATCCTGGAGGCCAAGGAGGCAGAAAATGTCACGGTGAGGCCCCTCCCTGGGGTATTCCACAGAACTCTTGCAGAGGTCTCTTCTAGGATCCAGGAGTGTGGACTCCTTACTGGCAGTTGGTTCCAGGGTAAAGGTAGAAAGCCAGAGGCCCCAATAAAAATGACAAAACTGGTAGCCCCCAAAGCATACTTGGCAGCTAGATACAGGACAAAGGTGGAAGGTGCATTGGGCTGGGGCTGAGCTGGAAACCCCCCCTACCCCCTGGAAGCCCTGACTCCAAATTTTGCATTTCAGATGGGCTGTGCTGAAGGCTGCACCTTCAGTGAGAACCTCACTGTCCCCGACACCAAGGTTAACTTCTATTCCTGGAAGAAGATGGAGGTGAGTTTATTTTTCCCTTTTTGGGGGAGTCTCATTTTGAGAACCTGATAAGGCAGAAGGGAAACGGAAAGAGAGAGAGAGAATGGAGCAGCAAAGATGCTAAAGGAATACGTTCATTCATTCATTCCATTCAACAAAGCTTACTGCAGGCCTTCTGTTTGCTTAGCCTGTGACTTGGCCTAGTTGATTCTAAGTCTCTGCTTCCTTTAGATTGAACAGCAAGCTGGGGAAGTCTGGCAGGGCCTGGCCCTACTCTCAGAAGCTGTCCTTCGGGGCCAGACCCTGTTGGCCAACTCCTCCCAACTGCCTGAGTCGCTGCAGCTACATGTGGACAGAGCCATCAGCAGCCTGCGCAGCCTCAACTCCCTGCTTCGGGCACTGGGGACCCAGGTGAGTAGGACGCTGTTCACTTTTCTGTTGGTCCTCGCTGTAAAATGGGGAGGAGGGGTCTGCTGGAAATACTGCAGCTCCCTCCTGCCCCTCCATTTCTGTCCTGAGTCCCTCCCTGGTCCCTGGCACTAAAGTAACCTTGTGCTTCCTCTTTGGCAGAAGGAAACTGTCTCCCTTCCAGAGGCAGCTTCTGCTGTTCCACTCCGAACATTCACTGTTGATACTTTATGCAAGCTCTTCCGAATCTACTCCAATTTTCTCCGGGGAAAGCTGAAGTTGTACACGGGAGAAGCCTGCAGGAGAGGGGACAGGTGACCTGGTGCTCCTGCCCTGGGCACATCCACCACTGCGCTCACCACCACTGCCTGTGCCACGCCTTCTGCATCACCACTCCTGACCCCTTTTGAGGGACCATCAGCTCAGCGCAACCTGTCCCATGGACACTCCAGAGCCAGTGGTGACATCCCAGGGGCCAGAGGAACTGTTCAGACCTCAACTCAGATCAAAGGATGTCACAGGGCCAGCCTGAGGCTCGATGCAGGAGCAATTCACAGAGCGCCTTAAACTTGGGGACAGCACTGTGCTGGGGAGACACCGAAAGTCACCTCAGTGTCCTGCAGAACCATGATGCCAGGACCAGCTTCGGAGGGCAAACGGCTCTTTTTTGCCCCTACCAAGCAGGGACAGAATGGCCTGGAGATCTTGGGTGGCAAGCTGTGAATTCTCCAGGTCTCTTGGGGACTCCCAGGCCAGCAAGAGCCCACTGGACACGGAAGGTGGGGGGAGCCGTGAAGCTGGGATGGGGGCTGGCCCCTGGCTCTCCTGGGATCCAAGATTTATGTATTTTCCAATCTCACTGGCAAGAACTAAAACCACAACATGACTCTTGGCTTTTCTGTTATTCCGGAAGCCCGGTACTTCCCTGGCTCTGCCCCATGCTGGCAGCAGACAGCAGGTAGGGGAAACCAGAGGTGAAGGGGGCTGGGCCCTACGTGCTGCCTTCCATGGCCTCTCTGACCTCTTGACCCCACTGGGCCTGAGGCCACAAGCTCTGCCCACGCTGGTCAATATGGTGGCTCCATTCAAGGCTAATTCTCAGTAGGCAGCTGCCAACCCACCGGGCCAAGTGTTTAGTGAGCTGAGGCTGCCCCTGAGGAAACAGGAGCCAGGAAAAGGGCCTCTAGCCATTAAAACAGCTTATTTTCCACCTCTTCTCTCTGGTGCCTTTGCCTATTGCCACATTCTCAGTGTCAGCTTTGGCCACTGCAGTGCATCCCCTCGCGCCCCCCCCCCCACCTTTCCTTGCCTGGGGCTGGTCACCTCAACTGTCAGAAAGGGCAGCAGAGAGCACAGTGGCAGCCTCTTCCCAGACAGCCGTGCCACTGGGCGCTGGGCTGTCCAGCACTGCTGTAGGTAGCTCCATTCTGTGACTTCGTTTCACGCCTCACACAGCCTGATGAGGGAGTCTCTGCTGTCACTCCCATTGAACAGGTGAAGAAGTCAAGTCACTTGGCCAAGGCCGAGACCAGGAGCTCCCAGTTCCCCCCTCCCTCTTCTGCTTGGTCTTTCCACATAATCCCTACTCCTCTGAGTGGGGGAGGACATAGAAAGAATGAACGAAACGTCCACTTTTGATCCCTATGTCTCAGTTTACCCTTTACTCTGAAAATTGATGTCAGGTTCACTTCCCAGAAATGATGATTCCACCGCAAAGTGCTGGCTGAGAGAGACCCCTGCAGTGTGGGACTCCTGATGCTGACCATTGTCTGATGTGTCCCTGCAAATATGCAAAAGGGAATATGTTTTGCAGTCTGCAGTAAGAAAAATTACCGGCGGCTGGAGAGTATTTCCCGAGTACAATTGTGTGAGGGGCTCCGGGGAAGACGTGCAGAGGAGTCAGCTACAGGGCAACCCCAGGGAAGGATTTCACTTCCGTCCTCCAGGCTCCTGGGCTACAGCGCCCCCTTCAGATTCTGCTGGGAAATGCTAGAGAAACTTGAAAGTAAGCTGATCTCTTACGTTTCAATAAATATTGTGGGCTGCGCTCCACTGAGCTGGATCTAATGCCACCGCTGTGATTCAGTAAAGGGCGGGGGAGCTCTTCACACCAGTGACATTGGAACCAAGACACCTGTCCTGAAGCCAAAGGGAGCCAGCTGAAAAAGCTGAAACTGAAAATGAGATCCAGGACGCATAACCGCGCAGGCTCATCCTCCTCTCAGCCAATTTGCTGCCAAGATATTCCTTGACCCTGTACCTGGCTTCTTTTCCCCCAGATTCAGGGCCACTGACCTTATTCCTCGACCTCTCTTCAGATTTCTTACTGCTTCTAATTTAAAAAAAAGTAATTATGGAATCCGAACTGTATAAACTAGAGCAGGTGTTAGATATATTTAAAATAGAATTCATCTCTTCCACAGTTATGGGAAGTGTGTCCCATAATTGTGGACACTACTGTGTGTCTTCCTTTGCACTGCTATTGGGAAATGTGACATGCACTACTATTAAAACATGTTTAAAAACGTGTTTTAAAAAGATGGGGGCTCATTCATTTAGACTTAGCTTGCGATGTTATTGAGAACAGGTTGGGGGGCATGGAAGGACCTGGTGAGGCCAGAGTCCCAGCAAAGGACACAGACACTCAAGGAGGGTGGCGCCAGACTGCAGACATTCTTCAAGTGGGGACCAGGAGCGCGAACTTGCTTCTGTGCTGATATAGTTGTGATTAGTAATGCAGTAAATCTCTGGCACCTACGTGGTGGTGAGCTGTGATTCTCCCCACAACGCCATGAAGCAAAAGGATGATAGGAAGCATCCTCACAAATCCTGCCAGTAGATGACAGAGCCAGCTCTTCTGACGCCGGGCAGGACAGCAGCCAGCGCAGCTCATAGTAGAGTTAACTCTACTATGGTAGGCTCGTAGTAGTTTAAAGGGATGCCTTCTGTTTGTAGGGCACTTTTTGACTTACAAGGTGCTTTCCGGGGTGCTCTCTCATTTGCTCTCCTAACCCCCTGAAGAAGGCTGAGTAGGTAGAGGATCCATTGTGCAGGGGAGGAAACCTGGGTCCAGAGAGAGATGATGGGCCTTGTCCAGGTCAGGGGATATGAAGAGAAAGGGTCAGGCCAGAGGCAGGCTGAGTCTGGTTCCCCTCTACTTGAAGCACCAGTCATCACAGGGGATGATGGGGGGGGGGGAGAATGGCCTGTGGGGAGGACAAGCCATGTTCAGGGGGCATTAGGTCTTCCCACTTTGCTCTACCAAGTCATTCCTGGCTCCCAATTCCTCCCTGGACCAGCACAAAGTGCCTGCCACTCTCCCCACCACCCCACACTCCCCAGACTCAGGGCCTACCGAGCTACTGCTGTAGTCCCAGCTCCCACCGTGACTGTAGCTGGGTGGCCATGGCCATGGCTACTGATAGCCCCAGTATCTGCCAGGCCTGAGCATCAGGCTACCTGACTCCAGCTCACAGGCTGCCAGGGGTTTTCCGGAACAACTCAGTCTGTTGCTTTCACCACAGCAGACACTTAGTGCTGTATTTGGTCAAGGTTAACTCCACTAAAATCCCATCATTTTAGTAAACAACCTTTGACAACAGAAGAAAAGCAGCATGGCTCTGTAACGGACAAGTGATTATTAAGAAAATTATGTGAACCCCACACAGTTTCTGAGGTAAAAAACCTTAACTGTGCTGGTCTCTTCTCTCCATCTTATAGGTGAGGAAACCTAGGCCCAGAGAGGGTAAGCAAAGTGTCCAAGGACACACAGTGGAGCTAGGACTGTCATTAGTTCTCTGGGCAGTCCCCAGTTCTTCTCGCACCATCTCCTATAGCTGCCTGTTGTCAAATGGCAAACCCTCTGGGGCCTTACCCATTCTCAACTCCCCAAAATGCAGGGCCAGGTGGTTCCCTTCCTCCCCCCCCCCATCCCTTCTTGTCCCGCCTTGAAATCTCAGTCTTTACCCCAGGCCGGCTGGAAGCTGCCACTGTCCAGTGCAGTGGGCCAAAGGGAGGTCAGCTGAAGCAGCCCTCAGAGGCTTATTGCCCAACCACCAGGGCCTATGGCTCAACGGGCTTCTGCCTCCTCCTCCCCGGTTAACCATTTCTGGGCCCCATCCTGCTGACTGCTTGGCTAGCCAGCTATGGAGCACGGCTGGGTCAAGTTTAGGTTGTCATTCTTCACAACTCCGGTTTGACCTCAGGAGGCAGCCACTCTCCCCTTCCAGGTCTGACCCCTGAGCAGACCCTGTCGGTGTCCATCTGGGCAGGAGGCCCCAGGGCAAAGGGGTTTTTGAACTCGGATGACTCTTGGACACCTGGTGCATGATGCTGCAGGCACCTCCCTGACGGCTCGGAGAATGGCCAGCCCAGGCATCACTGTCACTTGTCAGGGGCAAAGGTCAGTGTCTAGGCAGAGATTCGATAGCAGGGGGTGGTTTCTAGGACCCTGGGTTGGCAGGATACAGGAAATCAGGGTTCTCAATAGCTCAGTTCACTTGGGGCCCAGTCCCCCGGCCTGGGTGCCACCCTGTGTGTTCACTGAGAGTCGGCAGTTGCCTTTTATTATATTATTATATATAATAACACTATATTATATTACTATAAATTTATTATGTTATATTTATTAAAAATGAACCTTTTGCTAAAATATTGTGAAACCAATGAAAGCAGAGCTGCTCTGGGTGGGATGGGATGGCCCCAACAGTCCCCCAAGAACTGTGGGACCAGGCTGTCAGCACCATGCCGTATGCTACGCAATTGACTTCTTTTCTCAGGAGGTCGGTTTCCAGATCACGTGGAAGATAAGAACAATATCTTTGCTATGAAAAGGACACAAGATCTTGGCCCTCCCTGGTGGCGCAGTCGGTTAAACACAGCACTGAGAAGCTTAAGCCACTTCCGCATGAGTTTGATCCCCGCCTGCCCCGGAGGAGATCCACATGGCGCGGCAGACCTCTCCTGCCCGCCCGCTGCTCCCCTCAGCAGTGTACTTCCTCAGTCGGCCTGTTCTGCTCCCCACTCTGTCCCTGGTGAATCCTCTCACCACCCCTGCACCTTTGGCCTGTACCCCAGTTCTGTATGCACAAATAAATAAGTCTTTAAAGAAAAAAGAAAAGAAAAGGACATAAGATCCAGTTAGGTTTGCCTGTAAGAACTGCAGTGTCCAGCTCCTGGAAGTATCTTTACATCCCACTGCCACTGCCCCTATGTTAGCATCCATTGACATTACCTTCCCTCACCCTCCTGATCTCCTACCTTGAGCTCACCTTTTGTTCTGCTCATCCTACCCCCTCCAAAGCAGCACATGGAATCAAGTCATCACCATTGCTTAAAAACTTGTGGTGGCTCCTGAAAGCTATGGTACACACACACACACACACACACACAGACACACACTCACACACACACACTCACACACACCCATACATGCACTCACGCTTGCCGTTCTCCAGTAATGGCATGCTTTCCCACAGAATGCCTTTCAGAACCAGCTCCTCTGTCTCCCAAGTGTCACGTCACTTGGGTGGGCGGCTCCTTCCATATACTCCCACAAAGTTCATCGTGTCTATCTGACACTCATCTGTTGGCCTACAGAAGAATACAGGTTGGACGCAGCCTTGACACAGTCGTGAAATGTGGTGCAGGTAGGAGTGGAGGCAGGGGTGGGTTGAGGTGCTGGGGACGCCTGCCGGAAGCCCACATGGGAGCTGAGCTGTGTGGCCCTGTTCTCTCTGTGCTGCCTCTGCCCATGAGCACGCACACAGGCTCAAATTCTCTTATCTTGAGAGGACCCCACCAGCTCCCAGTTACAACCCTTCCTCTCCACGTCTCATCAACAACCAGAAACTCTAAAACATTGTCCCATCAGCCCGGACTGCCTTCTCCAGTTCTTCATTTTCCCCATTCCGTCCTCTAACCCTTTAGTTTGACTTCCTCCAAACCAGCCCCAGCTCTCCACATGTGGTCTTCGGGGAAGTCTCTATAATGAACCGAGGGGGTCACGGGGGCAGGGGGCCGGTGGAAGCATGAGCATGCGGAAATGTAGGTGCCTGGCCCCTCCCAGACGCAGCCACAGCGCCCACCTTGTTCGGTGTCCCTGGGCCAGGCCTTGATTCATTAATTCACTTTTGTGAACACAGACACACACCTTTTAGGGGTTATATAGAAATGGGATCACACTAGAAACAGTTCTTTTGCTGTAACTCACCACTTGGTCTGACACAGATTTCTTTCCACCACTGGGATATCTGGCTGTCACCATTCCTTTTTTTTTTTTTTTAGGTCAGGAATAAACTTTAACAGTATCATATTATCAAGTAATACTTTATTTTTTTTCTTTAAATTGTGGTAAAACACCTATATTTATATCTTTGCCATTTTAAGTGGATAGCAGCTTGAGGGTGTCAAAAGCTGCTCATTTGTGCCACCGTCTCCACCTTGTCTCTGGAACTCTGCGTCTTACCAAACTGAAACTCTGGCCCATTAAACCTAGTTCCCCTTTCTTTCGCCCCAGGCCTTAGCATGAACCATTCTAGTCTGCCTCTATACATTTGACTACTCTTGAGACTATATTGATCCTTCCATGACAGGGTTATTTCACTTAACATAGTGTCTTCATTGTTGTACATGTCAGAAATTTCTTCCTTTTAAGGGCTGAGTAATATTCCACACATCTACACCATATTTTATTTATCTATTTATTATGGATCCGTGGTTTGCTTCCACCTTTTGACTATCATGAATAAAGCCTCTTTGAACTTGGGTGTACAATGTTTACCAGAGCCCCTCCCCTTCAATTCTTTTGCATATCTACCCAGAAGTGGAAATGATGGGTCATACTGTCACTCTATTTTTAATTTTTTGAGTAATCCCATTCTTTTAAATAGTTGTATAAAGTTCCTTCACATGAAGAATATTCCTTGAATATGATCTATCCTTCTACTGAAAATGGGGCTGGGTTCCGGGAACACGATCTAATGGCAAACATTTCGGTTTTATCAGTTTTCCCCTATGTAAATAATGCTGTAATTAATTGCTGAAGGTATGTACATCTTTGTATAAATATGAATGTATTTCTGTGGGAAGCTTTCTCAAAAGGTGATGTTGGGTCCAAGTTGGGTACAATTAAAAGTATAACAGTGTTGTCATCAATATATTTGAGTGTCTGCTCGCTTCCCGGCCAATACTCAGAGCTATTAAGCTTTAAGATTGTTGTCCATAGGACATTTGTCCTCGATTTACGTTTCTTTTGTTACTGGTAAAACAAACTGTCTTTTCCAATATGAAACTGACTGTTGGTATTTCTTCTTGTGACTTTTTTCAATTGTCGCCATTAAGTATGTTCAGTCTTCAACTTGCTTGACCTGGCAGTTGCCCTTGCCACTGTTGCCAACTACAGAATTTTAGGCTTGAAGTGGTTTTCTGTTGGAATTCTGCAGACAATGTTCCACTGCTTTTAGAATCCACGGTTGCTATTGAAAAGGCTGCGGCCATGCTGGCTCCTGATACCTAGTACGTGTCCTGCTCTTTTCTGTCTGAAATCAGTGTCTAGGCTCTTCTGCTCACCCCTGATATTCTGAAATTTCATGACATCCCTTTCCCGGGTCTCTGCTCCCTTGTATTAATGCCCTTTACATCAAGAGACTCGAGTAGTTCAGTCTGGGAAACCTTGTGTGGTTTTTCTTAAGTCATTTCTTTTCCTTTGTCCTTTTTTGAACTTCTGTGGATGTTAGATCTCCTGGACTAATCCTCCACGTCTCTTTTTCTTCTTTCCCTCCTCCCCTCATTTTATTTCTCTTGATTTCAATGTATAACTCTTCTATTGGATTTTAAATATCCACCTCTGTAGTTTTCATTTCCCAGAGTGTTCTCGTGTTCTCTGATTGTCCAGTTATCATGGCATCCTCGGACGGATGCCAAGCAAGGAGGGTCAGGGGTGTATAAAGTGGCCTGGGCTCCTCACTGTGCCTTCCCCTCCCCCTGAGAGCCGCCTCTGAGGTCTCAAATGGCTCCTCCAGTCTGGACTCTGGTGCTGCTGGTGGGGGCTGCCTGGGGTCAGGGCCACCTGCCTGCCCCCGTTCGGTAAGCTGGGCTCAGGGGGGCTTCTAGAGGGGCTTGGAGGCAGGGGCACCGACAAGCTAGTGATGAAGTTCACAGCCCTGGAGAGGAAGACAGGCTGGGGAGAGGATGAGGAACAGGAACGGGGGAGCTCCATAGCCCTAGATCTGGGAGGTCACGGGTGTGAGAATAGCAGGAGATCAGGAGGAGGTGAGAGCTGGGGAGACAGGGGCAAGGGGAGCAGGGAAGAGGGAGAGGTCAGATCCTCAGAAAAGGGACAAACCCCAGGCAGACCCAGGGGTAGGAGAGACTTCACTGAAGGAGGAGGCAAGTGAAATGAGGGACAGCAGTTTGGTGGGCCGGCGGGGAGGGGTGGTCTGAACAAGCAGAACCTAAACTATTAGAAAAGAGGCTCTCTGTAGTCCACACACCGGGCGAGGGGGACCTGCTTCTTGGTGAAGAGGGGGTCCCTTTGTTACTCATCTGTGTATTCAATGGCATGTAGCTGGCACCCACTTGGCATCTTGGGGCCCATAGAAGCCCTGCTCTATGAGAAAAATTTGGGCTTTTGCACAGAAGACCTCAACTCAAGACCTTTAGCACAAGGAAGGAGACTCCTGAGGTTGTGAACTCGGAGGCATAAAACAGCCTCCACAGCCAGGGCACAGGCGGCTACCGGGACCCATGGAGATGTGAGGAGCTCTCAGGGGAGACACGTTTTAGGAGAGAAGTGAGCCCTGAGTTTTATGGTTCGAGATAATGATAGATATGACTTCCTTTCTCCTTTCTCCTTTCTCCAAATCAACTCCAAGGAAAGAGAAGCCTCCAGACTGGAAGAGAGTCGTTCGCAGTTCTAGGGACAGCTGTAAGTTGGCCCCTGGGGCCGCTCCGTTCTCTTTCCTTCTAGGGGTGGCCGCCACCGTGGCGACATCAGATTCAGGCAGTAACATGAACGTGTAACTCAAGCGTGAAGGGTGGTCATAGGGTCTGGAGGGCAGAGGGGACCGTGGGGATGCAAACTCTGCCTGAAAACTGCACAATGAAATCAACAAAGCCACACCACGGAGGGTGGCGCCCAGACTGAATCCTGTCACCCCATCTCACCTCAGTTTTCCACACCTCCCATAGTCACTCTGTGACCCTGGGTTTCTGCTAAGAAGTGACTCAGCTCGTTCCCAACATCTCTGCTTTGCACCCTTCATGGCTGCTTCCTCGAAGTTTAGCCATCCCACCACTCCAGCCCTCAGTTTGGCTCTGTGGGGCCTCCTGCCTCACAGCGACCCTTTCTTTATAGCCATTATCACCCAGTGTGATTTTGAGGATGATTCGAAACCCCTCTGCGATTGGACCCAAGAGTCCACAGATGACGGGGACTGGACTCGCGTCAGTGGGCCCTCTCCCAATGGTAGCACCGGACCCCCCGGCGGGTACCCTAATGGAGGTGAGGAAACTTAAAATTGGGGAGCGATGGGAAGGATCACGGGGCAGATGTGGGGGGCAGGAGGAAGGTGACTGGGGATGGATGCCTGGGCTCTGGGAAGGAGGTGGGGGTGCCTACTGGGGTGACAGGGCCTCACGATCCTGGGCTCTGCCTTCCACAGAGGGCTACTATCTCAACATGGATTCTAGCGCCTTCCAACCGGGTGGAGTCGCCAGACTGCGCAGCGGCCCCATATGGGAGAAAGGTCCCCTCTGTGTGCATTTCGTCTATCACATGTTTGGGTTGTCATGGGGCGCCCAGCTCAAACTGCTGTTGCTCATGGGCCCCAAGAGCACCCTGCTCTGGAAACACCTCAACACCCAAAGCCCCTCCTGGATGCCCACTGCTGTCACTGTGCCCAAGGGGCACATCCTGCCCAGCCGGGTGAGGCAGAGGGAAAAGCCTGGGCCCCGGTGGGAAGCTGGACCGGGGTGGGGTGAGAAAGGCTGGCCTTGCTGAATTCCAGCGCGAAGCTGGGAACCCAAGGCGGAGGGGTCACGTAGCCATATTCCCTCTTCCCTCCCGCAGCTGGTATTTGAAGGAGTGAGAGGCCACACTGCGTACCTGGACATTGCCCTGGACTCCATCTCTATCCACCGGGGCTCCTGCCATCAGCGTGAGTCCTGTACCCCCTCCTCTTTCCCCTTGTCTGCTCAGGGAGCAGGACCCTGCTTGCTCCAGAGCTAGGGATGCTTCTTCCCTCCACCTGCTCACCCCATACCTTTGACTCCAGAAGCAGCCACACCTCAGGAGAGGTTCTCTTTTAACATAGAATTGTGGTGGTACCTGTTTGTGAGTGATCCTTCCAGTTTGCTCTGGGTTGTCCCTATTTTACCACTGGAGGTCCTGCATCTTGGAAACCCTTGGGCAAACCTGGCTATTTTCTTACCCTGGCTGTTACCCCAGATAGACCGAAAATTAGCCCTCGTCCTGATGTTAGAGATGCAAGGGGAGAGGATTCAAAGGAAGGGAAATTCCAGAAGTTGGATGAGGGAAACTAAACCTCACTGAGCACAGGCAGGGTGCTAGATACTCCCCCAAACATGACAATTTATAGGGGGGTACTGTTATTCCTAGTCTATAGTTGTAGAAACTGAGCCTTGGGCAGGTTAAGTAATCTGTACCAGAAATATAGCTGCTGGGGGACGAGGTGGGGTCAGATCACTGGGATCTGATTCTAGACTGAGATGTATTTTTCTGAGCAGCCCCTTATAGGAAAGGGTAAACCCTGTTTTCTTTTCCTTTCAGTCTGCACAATGCAAGCATGTAACTTTGACACCCCAAATGATCTCTGTGGCTGGAGCTGGGTTCCGACGGCCTCTGGGGCCAAATGGATCCAAAAGAACGGGTCTTCAGGGGTGCCGAATGTGGGGCCCCAGGATGACTTCTCTAGCCCCGGGAGTAAGTAATGATCATGCTTCTACCCCTCCACTGTCTGGGCTTCTAGTGACCTCTGCAGGAATTTATGATGCTGGCCCACAATAACTCCCTGGAATAGTCCGGGTAACCTCTGCAACCTAAAGCCATCTGTCTGCTCAAGTTACAAGGCAGAAGCAAACTCCAGAAACCCAGCCTACGCCCTCCTGCCACCCATAACCTCTAACTGACAAATGGCAGGCCAGATCCAGCCTGCTCATTTCCTTCCCCTGGCATCTTGCATTCTTCATTCATTCATTCATCCAACTAATATTCCTGAACACCAACTCAATATACCAGGAATTTTTTTTAAGATTTATTTATTTATGCATACAGAACTGGGGTACAGGTCAGAGGTGCAGTGGTGGGGGAGAGGGGGGTGAGAGGATTCACCAGAGACAGGGTGGGGAGCAGAACAGACAGACTGACGAAGTACACTGCTGAAGGGAGCAGCGGGCGGGTCAGGAGAGGTCTGCTGCGCCATGTGGGTCACCTCTGGGGCAGGATGGAACTCATGCTAAAGTGGATTTAGCTTCTGAGTGCTGTGATTTAACTCACTATGTCACCAGGGAGGGCCTATTCCAGGAATTTTTAAAAAGATTTATTTATGCATGCAGAACTGGGGTACAGGCCAGTGGTGTGGGGGATGAGAGGATGCACCAGAGACAGAATGGGGAACAGAACAGGCAGATCTACTGAAATACACTGCTGAGGGGAGCAGCGGGTGAAACAGGAGAAGTCTTCTGCACCATGTGGGTCAGCTCCCTGGTGTGGGATCAAACTGATGCTGAAGCAGTGGCTGAAACTAGTTTGGCAGGGTCATAGTGCTGCACTTTAACCCATTGTGTCACCAGGGAGGGCCCAATAAACACATCTTTAAAAAATAATTTTTGAAAAAAATTAGATATGGAGCTATTTTCTTAATTTCTTTTATGTTTTGTACATTGTTTGGATATAAAAGGTTACAGACTTTTGCATGTTGATTTTGTAACCTGTCACTTTGCCATAGTCATCTATTGATTCTAATTACTTTTTGATAAAATCTTTATGATTTTCTCTGCATATAACTCCATTGTTCATGTGTTACTTCTATTAATTTTATTTGAAGATGCTGCTGGTTAGTATATGATGTGCTTTTTTGGGCCACTCATTGAACAGTTTAATCTTTCGTTTATTCTGATGGACCAAATTGCTTTCCTTCCTCCTCCTTCATATTATATGATTTATAAAGGTGTCTGCTACCTTTATATGTGTTGCTATGTTGCTTCAAAATAACCCCTTTCAACTTCTCATGTGTGACTTGGTGTTGATAAATTCTTTGCTTTTGTGTTTTTCTTTGAAGCTCCTTTTCCTCCCTTCTCTCTTGAAAGTTAATCTTGCAGGGTAAATGATTCTATGATAGAAATCTTTTCCTTTAAGTCCTTTAAATAGCTCCTTCCAATCCCTTCATGCTTGTAATGCTTGTAATGCTATTGAAAACTTTGCCGCCAGTCTGATTGTGCCCTTCCGGGTACTTTCTCTTGATGTTTTAACTATTCTGGTCTTTTCCTTACCTTCCAACAGTGTTATTGCAATGTACCTTGGTGTGTGTGTGTCTGGCATTATTTTGTTTGCAGCTCTTTGGCCTTCTTGGATCATGATGTCTGGTTCATTTCCCAAGTTTCCAGCAATTATTGCTTTGAATAAAATTTCCATGCCTTTCTCTTTCTTTTATTACCCCATTCTACAGATGTTATTTTGTCTTTATGTTATCCCAAAGGGCTCTTACACTGTTTTCATTTTTTCCTATGTTGTATTTGTGTGTAATCTGCCTTTGTGCTTTTAATTCTCTCCACTGCTTCCATTTGTCTGTTGTTAAAGCTCTCAATTGTATTTTGAAATTCAGTTATAGTATTTTCTAGCACTATTGCTTCTAATTATAACTGCTTAGTATTTTCTGTCTTTATTCTCTTGCTATATCACATCCTTGTTTTTTGAGTTCCATAATTGTTACTGTGAACTTCTCTTCAGTCATAGTCTGAAGTTCTTTTCTTTTTTTTTTAAAGGTCTATTTATTTATGAATATAAAACTGGGGTACAGGCCAGAGGTGCAGGGGCAGTGAGAGGATTCACCAGAGACAGATTGGGTAGCAGAGTAGGCAGATCGACAAAGTACACTGCTGAGGGGAGCAGTGGGGGGAGACAGGAGAGGTCTGCTGCGCCATGTGGGTCACCTCTTGCACTGAAGAGACTGTGGCCAGCTTGCATCCTAATTCATTGGGCCACCAGGGAGGGCCCATATTCTGAAGTTCTATTAGATCAAGACGCCTCTCAGGGTCTTTTTTCGCTGTAGTGTTTTCTTCTATCCCTTCATTTTTAGTTTTTAGAGGCTGTAATAGGAACAGATTTTCACACTGTTGCCTCTGAAGTAATCAGAGACTCAGTACAGCAAGGGATGGTGGGCGAAGAAGAATGTGGCCATATGAGCCTGGAGGGTCACCTTTAGTGAGCATCAGGGGTTCAAGCTGCCCACTGTGCTATGGTGTCAGAGTTGTATAGTGGGGATACTTGCTGATCCCCTTCACTAGCTACCCCTCAGTCTTAATCTCTCTTAAAGTCTTGCATCAGCTGCCACCGCTAGGGTATTTTGAGCACTAGGGGGCAGCACTGGTCACAGGGTGTGGTTGATATGGTTGGCAGAGGTTCTCTTTTCTTTTCCAGCATAAAGTTGTCCTGGAGTGTTTGCTCCTGTTATTAATAGGCACCTAAACCCTGGTATATGCTGTTGTTCATTTTCTTTTTATTTTTAAAGATTTATTTATTTGTGCATACAGAACTGGGATGTAGGCCAGAGGTGCAGAGTCAGTGAGAAGCTTCACCAGAGACAGAGTCGGGAGCAGAACAGGCAGATGGACGAAGTACACTGCTGAGGGGAGCAGCGGGTGGGTCGGGAGAGGTCTGCCTCGCCATGTGGATCACCTCCAGGGCAGGCGGGGATCGAACTCATGCGGAAGTGGCTTTAGCTTCTTGGTGCTGTGCTTTCACCGGATGCGCCACCAGGGAGGGCCCATTGTTCAATTTTTGTCTTGATTTTAACCCTGAGGTCGGGCTGGCAGGTGTTCTGAATTATAAGCACAGCCTTGGTCTTAGGCAATCCAGCCCACACAGGGATCCAACCTGCTTCCCCCCACTGGTTCAGGCTCCAGCTCTTCTCTACTGATGGCCATAGGCTCAAGCCAGTAATCCTTGCTCTGCGCCCCTGCTGCTGTAGCTGTCCAACTCCTCTCTCAGGAGAGGGTAACGCCCTCTCTGGTGTGTGCCAAGTCCATGCAGTGCAGTGCCAGATCTCAGAGTCCCTGATGTTGGCAGAGACTCTGCAGTTGGAACCGATAGGGGCTCTTTGCTGCAGCCACCCCTCCCCTTTCTGGGTTGTATTGCCCCAGTACCACGATGAACATAGTCCTCTTAAGCTTTGCCTATCCTTGTCTCCGTGTGCTGTGATCGTGCTTTTCCTTCAGGTGTCGGCTGCAGTCCAGTAGCTGGTGAAATGGCAAGGCGGGGCTTCACTCTGCCACCATCTTTCCAGACTATTAAAAATATCTCTCTGCCCTGTTCAAAGCCCACCACCTCTGCCTCTGGGGGGCTAGCTCACCCAATAGGAAGCTGCTGGGCTCCTGAAGCATGTGAGCTTAGTGGTTGTCTTAACTTCTCGTCCTTTTAGTGTTACACCCATCTTTTCTCACCATTTTGTGTGTGTGCATCATTCATGTATAATAGATTAAAAAAAAAAAAGGAAAATGATGTGACTGTGATTTCGAGAAAGAAAGAAAAAAATGTAGGAACCTAAGAGATAAGTTTCTGGCTGCTTCTCCCACGAGGATGCCTCATTTCATCCTGCAAAGCCCAATCCTTACCCAGTCATGCACTTCTGGAAGGATCCAAGGCCCCAGCCAGTCATGAAACTGGTGCAGGCCCATCTCAGCGCTGGTTGATCCTACACAACTGTGGGGGCTCCCTGGGGCTAGGCCTCTGCTCTCGCAGGGTGCTGTCCCTGTGCCGTTTTCTCCATCCTTCCCCAATTCCAGCCACTTCCCCAATGCCTTTCCCTTCATAGATGGCTTCTACATGCTCCTGGACCCCAAGAATGCAAAACCAAACCAGAAGTCTGTCCTCCTGAGCCCCCTGAGTCAGTCCTCTGGCTGCCTGAGCCTGTCCTTCCACTACGTCCTCCGTGGCCAGTCTCCTGGTGGCGCACTCATCATCTACGCTTCAGTCTTAGGTGAAGGTGGACTTACACTAACCTGACGCTCATGGCCAGAGGTTGGATTGATGGGGCATTGTGGGACATCTCTCAGGGCCCAGGGAAATCTGGAGTATGGATGAGATTCTTCCCTGGAGTGGAATCAGGCCTTTGGGAGGGTCCTGGATTCTGGAAAAATAGATAGAAGTGCCTGTAGAGTGAGAGCGGAGGGTGTGTTTGTACCGGGGAGAGGTGAATATCAACTGAGTACTATGCTGAGTACAGGTTGGGAGTTGTGGTTCAGTCCTCGGAATCTCACTTGACTCTTGGATTCCTTTCCCTGCAGGCAATATCCGGAAACACACACTCTTCTCAGGGCAACCTGCACCCAACTGGCAGCCTGTTTCTGTCAATTACACAGGCCAGGGGCAGATTCAGGTACAGTGGAAAGAGAGGTCAGGTTTCCTTGCAGAGGCAGCCACCCCAAGTATTGAAATGGGCAGAGGGTCTGGGTACTGGGAGGAGGGGCTGAGGGGCTGAGTAGAGCGTCTCAGCTTCTACTTTGCGTTTGCACTCCCAGCACCCACCCCGCCCCTCTCTCTCTCCAGTTTACCATGGTGGGCGTGTTCGGAGAGACTCCGGAGCCTGCCGTGGCAGTGGATGCAGTCAGCATTGCTCCCTGTGGGGGTGAGAGCCCGGCCCTGGGGGGACACAGCTCTCTCAGGACTGGGGAGGGGTGGAGGCGGGATAGAGAGCGTAGCCAAACGTTCTCAGATCTCCCATTCTGGTCCCCTAGAGAGCTTTCCTCAGTGCGACTTTGAAGATGATGCCCATCCCTTCTGTGACTGGACCCAGACACTGGGTCACGGCGGACAGTGGGTGCGGAGAAGTAAAAATATGCTCACCCAGGGCATAGGAACCATTGGAGTTCCCCTGAACACAGGTGAGGAGACTGAGGACCCCGCACCCCAACAAATTACAGATCTTCTCCCATTGGTGTGATGGAGGAAGGAGGCATCATAGGAGATGAGTCAGCCAAGGTGGGGCCAGAGGCTGCGTGCAGCTGAGGACCCACGACTGGGGGGGTACTGACACCCTGGGGACACCCAGGCCTCTCACATACTTGACCCCCAGGCTTCAAACCCACTGTCTCAAATTTAGTTGGCATTTACAAGCATAGCCAGAGGGCTTTACAGAGGCATCTGCTTCCGGTTGGTTTTCACTTTCTCTCTGATCCTGCTTTTTTAAGTTAGAAGCCCAAAATGAGTGGAGAGAAAAACGCTATGCTATGGGGGTCAGGGTGTTTGCCTCCATTCTTCTTTGGTAGGCAGAGTGTTGCTAATGCTTGTCCTACGGACTTGTCCTCTGGTGGTTTCTCACTTTGGCCATTCCCTCCTTTTGCCCAGTGGGTCACTTTATCTACCTGGAGGCTGATAAGTCCTCCCAGGCAGGCCAGTCTTTCAGACTGGTGAGCCGGCCCTTCTGTGCTCCGGACACACTCTGCGTGGAGCTTACCTACCACATGTACGGCTTTGGAAGTGGCAGTGGTCTGAAACTGCTGCTGGACGGTCCTGCGGGCAGTTCTCCCACTTCTCTCTGGCACCGGATTGGTTCTCAGAGCCATGACTGGCTAAACACCTCCATCACCATCCCTGAGGGACATCAACAGCCCATGCAGGTTAGAGGCTCTTTGTGTGGGAATAATGTCGGGGCCTGGGGGGTGGTGCAGGGTTGAGGAGTTGGGGACTGGAGAGGGAGAAGAGCAGAGGTGGGCTTGGCATGGCCGGAAGGACGTCAGGCACCTGGAGATGGGCACCTGCAGAGTGGGGCTACTGAGGCCAGAGCCAGGTGACATCCTGGCTGCGGACTGTCTCTGTGCCCAGCAGGGCCACCTTGATGCTTCACCTCGTACCCACTGTCGCTTCCTCATCCTTTTCTCCCTTGTTACCTTCAGCTGGTACTTGAGGCCACAAGGGGTTCCAACACTGCCTTCGTCATTGCTGTGGGCTTCATCTTGGTCAATAACGGGGCCTGTCGAGGTAAGACAAGCCTAAGGCTCAACAAGAGCCATGCTTGGGATGGGCACGGCTGGGCTGTCAGCATGTGCTGTTTCAATTGCAAGTCCTCTCCCACCTTGGTCTCCCTAACTTTGTTTTCTATGTTCTCCCCATTTCTATCTTCCCGGCCCTATCAGAAGGTTGACTTGAAAGGATGTGGCTTTGAAGCCATACATTTCTGTGGCTGCATCCAAAATACCTTACCTAGTGAACCGAGACACCGAAAAGAGGACTTGCAGTCTACTCATCTTGTGTATTACCAGCATATTATCTGACCTGTACACATAGTTTTGAATGATGTTGGGGCTGGGAATAGAGAGGAGTAAGCATAAGTCACCTCTTTGGAACCAGGTGTTAATTATCTGTGAGTGAAGAGGATGACAGTATGATTCTAAGTAGCAGCTGGCTTTGTTGTTTGTTTTCCTTTGCAGGGCCTATGCCAGCAGAACTTCCTTCCCAATCTCCAGTTTCCATTCCAGGCCCTTCTGAAATCCCTGTATCCACAGAAAAACCTATGACCCCCACAAAAGAACCCAGGGTCCCCAGTGAAACATCTGTCATTGCAACAGAGAATCCCAAGGTCTCAATAACATGCACCATCCTCACAGAACAAACTACAGCACACACAGAAATTTCTACTACCCACCCAGAAACATATATCCCCCCCACAGAAGGACATACACCCCCCCCAGAAATGCTTGCCCAACCACCTGAAAAGAGCACCCAGGCCCCTGCAGAGCAAACCCAATCCCAAGAGGTCCCCACGCTCCAACCTGGAGAGCAGGCCCACCCCACTGAGCACCCCACTACTGCCCCTGGGGAGCAAACCCACAGCCCAGAGAACTCCATCATAACCCCTGGAGACCATGCCATTTCGCTTGGACATCCCACCATCAATCTTGTGGAGCAAGCTCACCCCCCTGAGCACCCCACTGTCCCCCCTGGAGAGCAAGCCCACACCCCTGAGCACCCCACCATTGCCCCTGGAGAGCAAGCCCACCCCCCTGAGCACCCCACCATTGCCACTGAGGAGCAAGCCCACCCCCCTGAGCACCCCACTGTCCCCACTGGAGAGCAA
>NW_004567133.1:133923-134852 GCF_000260355.1 Condylura cristata | reverse complement strand
CCCCTGAGCACCCCACCATCACCCCTGGAGAGCAAGCCCACACCCCTGAGCACCCCACCGTCCCCCCTGGAGAGCAAGTCCACACTCCCGAGCACCCCACCGTATCCTATGGAGAACAAGCCCATCCCCCTGAGCACCCCATCGTCTCCCTTGGAGAGCAGACCCATACCCCTGAGCACCCCACCGTGCGGCCTGGAGAGCAGACCCACATACCCGAACACCCCCCCATCACCCCTGGAGAGCAAGCCCACACCCCTGAGCACTCCACCATGTTTCCTGGAGAGCAAACCCACACCCCTGAGCACCCCACTACCCACCCTGGAGAGCAAGCCCACATTCCTGAGTACCCCACCATGCACCCTGGAGAGCAGACCCACACCCCTGAGCACCCCACCGTCGCCAGTGGAAAGCAAGCCCTCACCCCTGAGCATCCCACTGTCCCCCCTGGAGAGCAAGCCCACAGTCCTGAGCACCCCACTGTCCCCCCTGGAGAGCAAGCCCACAGTCCTGAGCACCCCACTGTCTCCCCTGGAGAGCAAGCCCACACCCCTGAGCACCCCACTGCCCCCCCTAGAGAGCAGGCCCATACCCTTGAGCATGCCACCATGCACCCTGGAGAGCAGACCCACACCCCCGAACACCCCACCATCACCCCTGGAGAGCAAGCCCACACCCCTGAGCACCCCACCACGTCCCCTGGAGAGCAAACCCACCCACCTGAGCACCCCACTCTCACCCCTGGAGAGCAAGCCCACCCCCCTGAGCACCCCACTGTTGCCCCTGGAGAGCAAGCCCACCCCCCCGTGTACCCCACCATGCACCCTGGAGAGCAGACCCACACCCCTGAGCACCCCACAGCTCTCCCTGGAGAGCAGGCCCATCCCCCTGAGCACCCCACTGTCTCTGCTGGAGAGCAAGCCCACACCCCT
>NW_004567133.1:131460-133823 GCF_000260355.1 Condylura cristata | reverse complement strand
GAGCACCCCACAGCTCTCCCTGGAGAGCAGGCCCATCCCCCTGAGCACCCCACTGTCTCTGCTGGAGAGCAAGCCCACACCCCTGAGCACCCCACCATGCCCCCTGGAGAGCAGGCCCACCCCCCTGAGCACCCCACAATGGTGCCTGGAGAACAAGCCTACCCCTCTGAGCACTCCGCCATCCCCCCTGGAGAGCAGGCCTACACCTATGAGCACCCCATGACCTCTGCAGGAGAACAAACCCACACCCCTGAGCACCCCACCATCCCCCTTGGAGAGCAAGCTCACTCCCCTGAGCACCCCACAATGGTGACTGGAGAGCAAGCCCACACCCCTGGGCACCCCACCATCCCCCCTAAAGTTCAGGCTTACACCCCTGAGCATGTCACAGTGGTGACTGGAGAGCAAGTCCACACCCCTGAGCATCCCACTGTCTCCCCTGGACAGCAGGCCCACCTGCCTGTGCATATCAACATCCCCCCTGGAGAGCAGGCCCACACCCCTGAGCACCCTATGATCTCTGCAGGAGAACAAACTCACCCCCTTGAGCACCCCACCATCCCCCCTGAAGAGCAGGCCCACACTTCTGAGTATCCCTCCGTGTCCCCTAGAGAACAGGCCCACCCTCCTGAGCACCCTACCCTGGCCCCCGTAGAGCAAGCCTACACCCCTGAGTACCCCACCCTCCCCACAACAGAGCTAACCCACACCCCTGAGCACCCCACCTTCACCTATGGAAAGCATGCCCACACCCCTGGAGAGCAAGATCACTCCCTTGAGCACCACATTACCTACCCTGGAGAGCAAACCCATCCCCCTGAGCACCCCACCCTGGGCCCAGAGGAGCAAGCCCCCCCTCCTAAACACCCTACTATTTCCACTGGAGAGCAAGCCCACACCCCTGAACTTCACACCATCCCCCTAAGAGAGCAAGCCCATACCCCCGAGCACCCCACACTCACCCCTGGAGAGGAAGCACACCCCCTTGAGCACTCCCCTCTTTCCCATGGAGAGAAAACCCAACCCCCTGAGCACCCTACACTCACTCCTGGAAAAGGGGCCCACACACCTAAGCACCCTACCTTCGCCCCTGGGGAGCAAGTTCATCCCCTGAAGTATCCCGCCACCTCCCCTGAGAAGCAAGCTCACACCCCTGAGCAACCCACACTTCCTCCTGGAGAGCAAAGCCACACTCCTGAGCACCCCACTCTCCCTGCTGAAGAGCAGACCCACCCCCCTGAGCACACTAGTCTGACTCCTGTAAAACAAGCCCACCCCCATGAACACCCCACGATCCCCCCTGGAGAGCAAGCCCACACCCCTGAACACACAACCTTGGCCCATGGCGAGCAAGTCCATCTCTCTGAGCACCCTACCCTCCTCCCTGGAGGGCAAACCCACCCCTCTGGAATTCAAGTCCACCCAACAGAGCATCTTTCCCATACCCCTGAAGAGCAAATCCACCTTCCTGAAAAACCCACTGCCCCTCCTGAGAAGACCATTGAAATGATCACTGTCACCATAAAAAAACCCACCAAAATGACCATTGTTCCCACTGAAAAACCCACTGAAACAACCAGTATCCCCAAAGAAAAACCCAATGAAATGACCACCACCCAACCAGAAAAAAACATTGCACCCACAGAAAAACCCACTGTCCCCACAGAAAAAGCCACTGAAGTGACAACTGTTCTTACAGAAATACCCAACATCCTTACTGAAAAATCTACCATCTATACTAAAAGGCCCACTGCCTCCACAGAAAAACCCACCTCCACAGAAAAACCCACCTCCATGGAAAAATCCACCATCTCCACAGAGAAACCCACTGTCCCCACAGAGAAACCCACCTTCAAAGAGAAACCCACTATCTTCACAGAGAAACCCACCATCCCCACAGAGAAACTCTCTGTTTCCACAGAGAAACCCACTGTCCCCACAGAGAAACCCATTGTCCCCTCAGAGAAACCCACCTCCACAAAAAAACCCACCATCCACACAGAGAAACCCATCTCCACAGAGAAACCCACCATCCCCACAGAGAAACTCACTGTCCTTACAGAGAAACCCACTGTCCCCACAGAGAAACCCACTGCCTCCACAGAAAAACCCACCTCCACAAAAAAGCCCACCATCCCCACAGAGAAACCCACCTCCACAGAGAAACTCACCACCCCCACAGAGACACCCACTGTCCCCACAGAAAAACCCACCATCTCCACAGAGAAACCCACCTCTACAAAAAAACCCACCATCCGCACAGAGAAAACCATCTTCACAGAGAAACCCACCATCCCCACAGAGAAACTCACTGTCCTTACAGAGAAACCCACTGTCCCCACAGAGAAACCCACTGTCCCCAC
>NW_004567133.1:129602-130214 GCF_000260355.1 Condylura cristata | reverse complement strand
AAACCCACTGTTCCCTCAGAGAAACCCACTGTCCCCATAGAGAAACCCACCTCCACAGAGAAACCCACCTCCACAGAGAAACCCACTGTCCCCACACAGAAACCCACTGCCCCCACACAGAAACCCACCTCCACAGAGAAACCCACTGTCCCCACACAGAAACCCACTGTCCCCACAGAGAAACCCACCATCTCCACAGAGAAACCTACCGTCTCCACAGAGAAAACCACAGAGAAACTCACTGTCCACACTAGAAGACGCAAAGCCCACACTAAAAGACCCACCACCTCCACAGAGAAACCCACTATCCCCATAGAGAAACCCACTGTCCCCATAAAGAAACCCACCTCCACAGAGAAACCCACTGTCCCCACAGAGAAACCTACTGTTCCCACAAAGAAACCTACTTCCACAGAGAAACCCATTGTCCGCACCGGAAAACCTACCACCTCCACAGAGAAACCCACCAACACAGAGAAACCCACTATCCCCACAGAGATACCCATCACGGCCACAAAAAAACCCACCAAATCTATAGAAAAAACCACTGTCCCCACAGAGAAACCCACCTCCACAGAGAAAGCCACTGTCTCCACTAAAAAAGGCAAAGCC
>NW_004567133.1:112593-128292 GCF_000260355.1 Condylura cristata | reverse complement strand
TCCACAGAGAAACCCACTGTCACCACTAAAAGACACAAAGTTCTCACTATAAGACCCAC
This sequence comes from Condylura cristata, assembly GCF_000260355.1. Lineage (NCBI taxonomy): Eukaryota > Metazoa > Chordata > Mammalia > Eulipotyphla > Talpidae > Condylura > Condylura cristata. Next base: position 128,233 of record NW_004567133.1, on the reverse strand, counting down.
CACCTCCACAGAGAAACCCACCTCCACAGAGAAACCTACCTCCTCCACAGAAAAAGCCACTGTTCCCACAAATATATCCACTGTCCCCACTGAAAAACCCACCATCCCTACTCCAAGTCCCACTACTCGCTCTCGACGGCTCACAACTCCTGTACTCAGGACTACAACCTTGGTGACACCTTCTAAAGCTCCAAGTACCTCCCTGACCACTGTGATGCTGGCCACCACAACACCTAGATCCACTCCAGGTATGATACAGCACATTGAATAAAGTAAGAAAAAGACAGTAGTTAGGAAAAGTTTAGGGGAAAAGGATGCTTCTAGCAGGGGAGAGATGAATCAGACATGGTGACTTAAGAGAAATAAGGACTATTGTCCTTGACTGAAGGGATGAAGGGCTCAGGTGAGCATGGGTGGTTGGGAACCAAATACCAGGCTTAGTTCTTAATTTTTTATTGAGATAAAATTCATATGCCATAAAATAACTCCTTTAAAGTATACAACTCAGACCCTCCCTGGTGGCGCAAGAGATTAAGCGCAGCACTATGAAGCTGTCCACAGCCACTGCAGCACGAATTCAATCCTGTGCCAGGGAGGTGACCCACATGGCATGACAGACCTCTCCTGTCTTGCCTGCTGCTCCCCTCAGCAGTGTACTTTGTCAATCTGCCTGTTCTGCTCCCCAGTCTGTCTCTGGTGAATTGTGTCACTCCCTGCACCTCTGGCCTGTACCCCAGTTCTGTATACATAAATAAATAAAATTTTTTAAAAGTATACAACTCAATGGTTTTATCATATTCATGAGATTTATGAGTAAACATTATCACTGTCTAATTCCAGAACATTTTCATCATTTCCCCCCCAAAATAAACTTCACATACATTATCAGTCACACCCCATTTCTAGTTGTCCCTCCCATCCCTGGCAACCACTAGTTTACTCTGTCTTTATGGATTTACCTGTTCTAGACTGTATAAATAGAACTGTATACTCCTTTGTGACTGGCTTCTTCGTCATTGGTATGATGTCGTCAAAGTTCAGCCGTGTTGTCATTCGTATCAGGACTTCATTTTTTTTTTTTTTAATGGCTGAATTAGATAGGCAACTTACTTAGAGAAGAACTTGAGTCTGGAGGTAGAGGAGAAACAGAAAAGTCATAGGCTGGTGGCTTAATGAGGCTATGTTTTCTCCTTAGTGAGCTGCCCTTCAAATGCCCACTATGAACACTGTGCCTGCCCAGCGTCCTGCAACAACCCCAAGCCCAAATGTTGGCATCGTTGCCAGCCAGGCTGTGTCTGTAATTCCGGCTTTTTGTTTAGTAACTCCACCTGCGTCAAGGCCTCTTCCTGCTATTGCTTCTACAACAACCATTACTATAAGGTAATGAGCTATAAAAATGATCCCTGAAAGTATATTCTTAACTCCTGTAAGGTGCCACCACTCGCGTTCCCAGATCCCCTGTGGGAGACAGCCAGCACAACACTGGGGTTCCAGGTAACCTTGAGCAAGGTTATTTTTTCCTTTTTAAAACTGTTTCATACCTATAAAATGTGCACAAACAGATGTTTTACCTTGTAAGATTGTTGTGAAGATGAAATTAGATTGTAACACAGACCAATTACTAAATAAATGTTAGTTATTATTATTGTTAGCAATTTATGATACATATCACATGCACCCTACTCATTAAAAGCATACGAAGCTATTTGTTAGTGTCCGGGGGCTCTTCTCAGGTCTGGTGTTCCTCCCATTGTCATCAGAGTTCTGATTTGTCTCTTCAGAAGTCTTTCCCCCCCCTGAACCCCTGTGTTTAGTCAGTCTCCTGGATATCTCAGTGTTAGTGTTAGATTGACTTCAGCTACAGCACAGCCAGAAAGCTCTATCACAGTCATCAGCCTTAAGCATCGCTTCCCTCTGCTCTGCAGGACAAATTTTAACATATTCATACAACAAACACTGAGCAAATACTTTCTACCCTCCTGGCACTGGGGTCACCATAAGTAGGGCTTCGCCCTTGCTCTCCTAAATCTTAATTCCTGCTTTCAATTCAGCAAGTATTTTTTGAGTGCAAAACTCCCTGTCAGGCACGGTGCTCCCTGTTGGAGCTAAGGCAGGGAGTAAAGACAGACTCGATCCCTCAAAGAGGTGCTTCCACTCAAACAAGTACAAAATAATAGGCGCAGAAATACAGCAGTGGCTAGGTCCTCAGCTGGAGGATGCAGCTCAGGGTGGTCTGGGGAGTCTTGCTGAGAAAGTAATGACCTCGAGTTTAACTCTACAGGTTTTATAGGCATGATTTAGAAAGAGAGAGGAGAAAGACCATTCCAGGACAAGAGTTTAGCATGTGTCAATGTCCTGGGGTGGGCAGCTATATTTGGTAGGTGGTGGTGAAAGCAAGTGTAGGAACAAGGTCAGGTCTGCAGGCCTAGTGGAGGAGAGGAAGGACCCCGAAGAGCTACAGGTTTGCAACTGGGGATTCCTTGTCCCCAGGTTGGAGAAATGTGGTACAGCCCCAACTGTGCAGAACACTGCCGCTGCTTACCTGGCAGTCAGAAGGAGTGCCGGGTCTCTCAGTGCAGAAAACACACAGCGTGCCAGAAGAAGAATGGCCAGTATGGATGCCATCCCTATGGTGAGCACCCCTTGCTTCGTGCTGGCCCAGCTTGCCTGAGTAGGCATGACACCAGGGTCCTCATACCTTCCTTAATTCGAGGTGCCAGAGTGGGTTGCAGGTTGGGTGAAGCCTGTGGGGCCTGACTTGCCTGAGGGGACATTGGACTCAGCTCCTCAATTCCCCCCCTCCCTTGGTAGGCTCTGCCACCTGCTTTGTCTACGGAGACCCTCACTATCTCACCTTTGACGGGAGACCCTTCAGCTTCATGGGCAAGTGCACCTACATCTTGGCCCAACCCTGTGGCAGCTCAACAGGTAGGACTTGAGCAAGGGGCCTGAGGTCACAGCTGCCAGGTGTGGGGCACAGTGGGCAGGAGGAACGGCGCTAGGAGGCATGGCCAGGAGAAACAGGAGAGGAGAAAGCATTCAAGGCTGACATGTCCGGCTCAGAAATGACTTTCTTAAGGCCAGATTACTGGGAAATGAACTCAAAGACACCAGTTGCTTCCTTGGCCAGCTTTCATAAAGGCTGGTGTGGTAGCAGTAAAGAATGAGAACAGTAGCACAAACTACTGCTTCACTCCCTTGGGGACCAATCCCAACTCTTGGACTGCAGAGCTGGGTGTCTCTGGGGCCCTTCCCCCCCCCCCCAGTGCTCAGAAATGCTTATTGAATCACCCCAAACGTCCTTCGCCCCTCTTGCCACCCAGAGCCATTCTTCAGGGTGACGGCAAAGAATGAGGAGAGAGTACAGGAAGGCATGTCCTGCCTGAAAGCAGTCTACGTGACCGTGCAAGAGACCACCATCACCTTGCTCAAGGGCAGACGCACCCTGGCAAGTCCCATTTTGTTTTAATTTGGTCAGGGCCATCAGGCCTGGCTGCAGCCTTGTCTGTGGGCTACTGTGTCTGAGTCCTGGTCAGTGCTTCCACCTCCAAAGCCTCTCAGGGGTGGGTTTACATCAAGTAACCATGGTCATGCCTGTTGTCAGCTCCAGAGCCCTCCCAGGGGAAGAGGTCATTAACATTCCTGTGGAGGGTGACATGCCTTCCAGCGTGGACATGGGTGTCTGCTGAGGGTTCACCTTGACACCCAGATCTTTGTCTCTTCCCTCTTTCAGGTTGAGGGTCAGCAAGCCACCCTCCCAATTCTGCTTAAGAGGGGCATCTATCTGACAGTAAGTGGGCGATTTGTGGAGCTGCAGGCTACATTTGGTTTGCGGATCAGATGGGATGGTGACCAGCAGCTGTTTATCACTGTGCCCAGGTGAGGGGCAACCCAATATGACAGCTGCCACTTCTCCTTGTCCACACCTCCTCCAGCCTTGTCTCCTCCTACACCAGCACCTAGCTCAGGGGGCAGGGCTCACTTTGGATGAAGAGATCAGAGGAAATGGTTATGGGACAGTGTGATAATAGCAACACGTATACACAGTGCTTGGGGAATGTGCTAGAAGGGGTTGTTCTGAAGAGTGGTTGCTTGACCCCAGTATTAAAGGAAAAGTGGCTCCCCAGATGGACAGACAAGGGGAAAACTATTAGAAGTCTTGAGCAAGGGCCCTCCCTAGTGGAGTAATGGTTTAAAGCAACACTATGATGCTCTCCGAAGCCACTGCAGCACGAGTTTGATCCCCAGCCAGGGAGCTGACCCATATGGTGTGACAGACCTCTGACCTGCCCGCTGCTCCCCTCAGCAGTGTATTTCAGTTGATCTGCCTATTCTGCTCCCCACTCTGTCTCTGGTGAATCCTCTTATCCTCTACCCTGTATCACTGGCATGCACCCCAGTTCTTGTATAAATAAATAAATCTTAAAAAAAAAAAAAAAAGAAGTCATGAACCGTAAATGCAAGAAGAAACTGGAATGGTTGAGAGGAAACAAGAGGTTTGCTAATGGCTGGAAGAGGAAACGGGAGCAGAGGGGATGAAGGGATACTAGAGATGGCGCAGGCCGACGGTTGTGAGATCCTGTGAACCTGGCCTCTGGCTTCGAGCCCTGGTTTAGTGTACACCATCTAGATCTGTACTGCCTTCCTTCCCACACCCCCAACTCCTCCCCTCAGCTTTGATCCCTCCATGGAGTGAGGCCCCTTCTCTCCATTAATGCCTCCTTTCTGGTCCCCAGCACCTATTCTAGCAAACTCTGTGGCTTCTGTGGAAACTATGATGGCGACAGCCGCAATGACAACCGGAAGCCAGATGGCACTCCAGCCCAAGACCAGGAGGAGCTGGGGAACAGCTGGCAGATAGTGGACAATGAGGACAAAGAGTGGGACATCCAATCCCCATCCTGGCACCCCTGCTCCTTTGGCCTGTCTCAGAGCCACGCACCCTAACTGACATCACCCCTCATTCTCTTCACTCCTCCTCTCCACACCCCCACTTCTGGCTGCCTTCCCCCTCCTCCCCATTTCTGAACAAGCCCGTGAAATCTTTATGGCCCTTGCCCCCTACCTCAGTCCTCAGGCCTTGTGAGCATCCCCACTCTTACCAGGCCCGCCCCAGAGTTTTCCACTTCTGGTAGGGCTTGGCATTCAAATGTTCTCCATGAGGGGGGTTGCCAAGAGCCAGAGACCACCAGGATAAAGGGTCAGGACTGGTGGGGAGCCTTGGCCTTGAGAGTTTTGTGGGTGAATATCTTCTAGGTGCCAGAGGAACCAGGAAACCACCCCATCTTGTGACTCAAGCTTGCTAAACAGTTTGTCGGGGCCCGAGTTCTGCGGACAGCTTGTGGCAGCCCACGGAGCCTTTGAGTATGAAAGATGACAGGAAGGGCCTGCTGGGGTAGGAGGGGGTGCCCATGGTAATGGGACCACCCGTTGATCTGTCTTCTCTCCTCAGGGCATGCCTGCCTCACATCATGACCTTCCCCTTCTTCGATAACTGCATGTTTGACATGTGTAACTTCCAGGGACTGCAGCAGATGCTGTGCTCCCACTTGTCAGCCTTGACAGAAACCTGCCAGGAAGCTGGTTATACAGTGAAGCCCTGGAGGGGACCCCTGTTCTGCCGTGAGTTGTGCCAAGAGGCAATTGTGATGCTCAGGTTCTGGCCCGGCTCTCTGGGGAGCCTGCTTTAGGACAGGGCTAGCCCCTCCCCACCCCCTCACCCCCCAACCTTGGACTTCTTTATACAACAGAGCTTTTGAGGCTTTTGGGTTGGCTTGCTCCCCCAATGTGCCCTGCAGGCTGCTTCCCCAGCCCCCAGTGAAAGCCAAGCCCCTCAGTGGGGCTTTTCTCAGCCATACTCCTCTCCAGGGGGCAGAAGTCTCTAGCTGTGGGTCCTCTGACTCTGGGCTGTGACCTGGCTGTGGATCACCTCTCCCTTTTCCTCTGTCCGCCTCACACCATCCTCATCTGCGCTTCTCCTCCTCCTCCAGCTCTGACCTGCCCACCCAACAGCAAGTACACTCTATGTGCCAGTCTGTGCCCCAACACCTGCCGCCCCAAATTCAGTGGCATGTCCTGCCAGCAGCGGTGCGTGGAAGGTTGCGAGTGCAATCCAGGCTACGTCCTCAGTGGGTTGGAGTGTGTCCCCCGGAGCCAGTGTGGGTGCCTTCACCCCACAGATGGCTACTTTAAGGTGAGCCCTGGGCAGACAGCCCAAAGCACTCATCCTGGTTCTGAAGTCTGGGGCAAGCTGGTGGGCAGGACAGTGAAGGGGGAAGTGGGGAGGTGTGGGGCTGGGAATGGAAGACTTGGGCTCAGCCCTGGTGCTCTTCACACCCATGGGAAGGAACCATACACAGCACAGTTATCCCCACGCTGCCTAGAGGAGCCTGAGACCCTTGGTCCTTTCCCTTCTTACTTTGCCCACTGCTCCCCCTACTGCCCTGTCTTTTTCTCAGTTTCTCAGCCTCTGGAAGTCCTTCTGTGTCTTGCCTGCACTCTTTCGAAACCCCGTCCTTTCCTACCTACTGCAGTTTCAGCCTTGTGGCGCCTGTCTCCCCAGCTCTAGGAAGCTCATGGAGCCAGAGCCGTGACTGGGGCACCTCAATCTCCTTTGCCTGTTTCTCCCCTAAGACCTGCAAATGGTGCTGATGTCCTCTACCACTGACCCTCCCCTCCCTGCTCCCAACTGGCCCACTGCGCTCTCCCTGTCCCTGCCTTAGTCTCTCCCAAGCTCTCTGTTCGCAGCCCCGATTTGCCCTGCTCTGCCTCCCAGTCAGTGAATCTTTGAGGTCCCCTGGTAATGTATCTCCTCCTGGAACCTCTCCTGACAGCAAATCAAAAAGCATTTCTCTCAACTCTTGCAGCAAGTGCTTACTGCCTGTGTCAATGGCATTGAACTGCCATTGGCTCCCTGCTCGTCATCTTTGGGTGCATCTGGTGCTGAGGCACATGATTTTGTAGTTGACATCTTGATTCTTTCCCTCCCTCCCCACCACAATGAGTTCCGTGAAGGGGCAGGGACATGGTCCATCCAACTCATTACCGAATTCCCAAAATGTGACCCTGTGCACACAGCTAAATGGTGAAACTGAAGAAACATGACGACGTGATTGGATTAGTGAGCAGATGCTAGGCTTTTGCTATGAAGGTGGAGGCTTGGGAGACAGGAGTACACCCCCACCAGTGAATAGGCTGGTGATTTGCATAGCATTGGACTAGTCCAGCAAGCCCCCTCGGCCATGGTTTCATTCTCCATGTTTCCATTACCCAAGGACATCCGTGGCCTGGATATTTTACAGACATTAGGATATTTTGAGAGGGAGGTCACCTCACATAGCTTATTGCAGTATATCATTATCGGTGTTTTATTAGTAGCCACCATTATTAACCTTTACTGTGCCCATTTATAAATTAAATTGTCACAGGTATGTTAGCTGTAGGAAAACATACAGCCTGTGCAGGGTACTATCTGTGGTTCACGCACTCCCTAGGAGTCTTATGGACAGGGTGGGACTAGTCAGACATGGGAACAGCCTTTTTCTCCTTCCCTCCTTCTATCCCCCAGGCAGGGGAGAAGTGGTACAAGCCAGGCTGCAGATATCTCTGTGTCTGTGAGAAGAACTTCAATATTCGCTGCCTGCCCTGGAAGTGCCAGGCCCAGGAAGTCTGCAGTCGGCAGAATGGCATCTATGGCTGCCACGCCCAAAGTGAGCAGCCAGCTGGAAGGACAGCAGGGGTGGGCACCCATATGGCCTTGAGCGAATGCATGTTCTGCCCCAAAGCAGGCACCCCACTCTGGGGTGTAACCAGGAGCTGGGAGCACCTTCAAGAACCCAGCAGTGAGGTTGGGGTGGTGGCCCTCCTTGACCCCTCCACGCCAATCTGACCTCCCAGGAACCTTGCTGTCATTTCAATGCAGACTGACAGGAAGCAGCTCAGGACCAATGCATGTCCAAACTCCATCTCCTCCTCCCCAGGCAGCGCCACCTGCACCATCTCAGGGGACCCCCACTACCTGACATTCGACGGAGCCCCGTTCCACTTCATGGGAACCTGCACCTACACCCTAACCCGGCCTTGCCAGACCATTCCTCTAGAGAACGACTTCATCGTGTTCGCCACTAACGAGTTCCGTGGAGGAAACCCTGAGGTCACCTACGTCCAAGCTGTCCACGTCCATGTCTTCAATCTCAAGATCTCTCTGCTCAAAGGTCACAAGGTTATGGTGTGTGCCTCCACCTATCCCCCAGACCTGCCCCACCAACCTGCTCAGCTCCTCTCCTCTGTCCCTCCCCACTCACTTTTCTGACCTCTAGAGCCCCCTGAGGGAGCTCAAAGCAGACTCAGCCCCCCAGTTCCTGAAACACACCACCACCCCTTCTTACTCCCAGTCTTGGCCCCTGTTGTCCTGTGCCTAGCGCCTCTCCCTACAGTACCCTCCCTGCCTCTGTAGCTGAACGGTGTCCGGGTGACCTTGCCAGTGTGGCCTGCCCAAGGTCGACTGGTCATCAGGCCCAGTGGTTCCTTTATTCTTCTCCACGCGGACTTTGGGCTTCAAGTTCGCTATGATGGCGACCACCTGGTGGAAGTGACAGTGTCCTCCTCCTACGCCGGCCGGCTCTGCGGGCTGTGTGGTGAGTTGCCCAAGCACCTATGGGCAAAGCCAGGACAATAGGCAGGAGCCTGAGTCTGTTCATCGTAGGTGTCCTGAGTCCTTTTCCACTGGATAATTGGCTGAGGATGTTGGTTGTGAGGGCAGGTGTTAAGGGAAGCTGGAGGTAAACAAAAAGAAGGGGTTAAGCTTGAGCTGTTGAGTAGAAAGTGGGGATACCTCTTTGGAGAAGAAAGGTGGTGGGTGGAGACTGCCGGCAGGTGCCTTGCCTCCTATGAACTTCTCCTTCCCCCAGGGAACTATAACAACAACAGTTTGGATGACAACCTGCAACCTGACAAGAAGCCAGCCAATAGCGCCATCACCCTGGGGGCAGCCTGGAAGTCAAAAGATTTATCTGAAAATTAGTGAGTAGAGAATTGGGGCTATGGGATCTGGACTGGGGAGGCGCCTCAGAGGACAGAGCTGGTGAAAACTTCTGACCTCTCCTGCTGGTACCTGCTGGGTCCCTTCAGTCTTCCTGGTCTGTCTCTTCAGAGCGCTTTCTTGGGATGTCTCCTTTCAGATCCATCTTCTTTCCTTCCCGCTGGATCTTCTGAATTTCCTACTCGAGGGTGCCCCTTGTCCTCTCCTCCTGTCCTTATTTCCCCTTCCTGTCCCTTCTCCACTTTTGCTTTAATTGGGGGATCTTTCCCCCAACCCTAAGTTCTTATCTTCCCCCCTCTCCTCATCAGCTGCTACACGACAGGTATCAATATCCAGCCCCCCAAATGCCTGAAGAAGGAAGAAACAGACCCCTGGAATAAGAACTGTGATATCTTAATGAACCCTAGGGGTAAGCTGCATCCTTGCTGGCCCCTGGCTCCTCTCCCAGGAGGGGAATTGTTCAGGGAGGGAGGAAGTTCCAGCTATGAAATAGGAGAGTCAAGAGCAAGGTGAAGGAAAAAGAGTGGCAGTGTTCACCCTCTTTGGAGTTTCAACACATGAGGCTGTCTTAGGTAGTAGGTTTGCAGGAAAATGGGCTTTAATAGAAAGAATGTTCAATTTTCCACAAAGCAATTGCCTGGTTCTGCTCCCTTCCTAAACAGGTCTCTCTCACACCGATGTTTTCCTTCCCCAGGACCCTTCTCCCAGTGTCACCGGGCGGTGTCCCCGAAAGCCAGCCTTTCCAATTGCAAGTATGACCAGTGTAGGAGTCAGGGCAGCACCCAGGCCTTGTGCCGCTCCCTGCAGACCTACGCAGCCCAGTGTGCCCTTGCAGGCCACCCCCCTGCCTGGCGGAATAGCACCTTCTGCTGTGAGTCAACTGACCACCCACTCCCCAAGCCTGGAGGAGCCCCCCAGACCCTATCATGTCTTCCCCTCCCCAAGTGCCCCTTCTTTGTGCTTCCCTTCATACCCTGACCCTTGGGCCCCACGGGACCCTCCTCCCTACCCACGTTCCAGGCCTCCCCTCGTGGCCTCCCTGCACGCCTCCACCTGACTCTACCTCGCCAAAAAGTTCTTCCCATATTTGGCCATCACCTCCACTCCTTCTTACCTGAGTTCCCTTGTGTGTGTGTGTATGTGTGTGTGTGTGTGTGTGTGTGTGTATGTGGGGGGCAGGGAGGGGGGTGTTGGATTACACATAGCCCCAAACTCCCATTTTAACGATTTTTACAGGTACAGTTCTATAGCACCAAGTGCATTCACCCTTTTGGGCAACCCTCACCACATTCACCACAGACCTTTCTCATCTTCCCAAATGGAAACTCTCTTCCCCAGAAAGAACTCCCCTTCCCCCAGCCCTCCATTGTATTCTGTCACTAATCTCGGGACCTTTTTGTCACTGACTTATTTCACTTTCTGTAGTGTTCTCAAAACATGTAATAGGTCACAGAATTCACTTCCTTTTTAAGGCTGAACAATATTCTGTTGTGTGGATGGACCCTGATTTGTTTATCCAGTCATCTGATAGACATTCTTAAGTATTATTGATGTCTCAAAGTCAGGGAGCTAGAAATCACTCTGCCCTTCCTAACACTGGTTTTTTCTTAGCTCTGAGATGCCCATCCGGCAGCACATACAGGCCCTGTGCCAGCCCTTGCCCAGCCACTTGCCTCAGCCTAAATGCCCCAAGAGATTGCCCGGCAGCACTGCCCTGTGCCGAGGGCTGCGAATGCCAGAAGGGTCACGTCCTGAGTGGAACATCCTGTGTGCCCCTCAGCCAGTGTGGCTGTACAGACCAGTGGGGCTCCTACCACCCGGTGAGAGGCAGAAGGCGGTGGGTGCATTTGGGCAGACAGGCTCAGATCCTGCGAGGGGGTGCAGCCAGCCAGTGAGCCAGTGCTGAGTTGGGAGCAGCCTGATGCTGAAAGGCTGAGAAAGGCTAGCGAAGGAGGCCAGCAGACAGTGGCACGGATCTCTGAGGAGCTAGGGCTGGAGGGGGCTCAGCGCATCTCTGGCTTCCAAGTGGCCATTGTTCTGCTGATGTCCCCCACAGGTCGGGGAGAACTGGTACACAGACAGAACCTGCTCCAGGCTCTGCACCTGCTCCACCTATAACAACATCTCCTGCCAGCGATCTTCCTGCAAGCATCAGCACCTGTGCTGGCCCATGGAGGGGCGCATACGCTGCCTGAAGACAGGTGGGGGGCCACTGGGCTCAGAGTTGGACCCCACAGCCACCAAGACAAGCTCTCCTCAACTGCCTCTTCCATTCTCCCTGAAGTCTTAGCACTTAGATTCTTGTCCTGTTGCCGAAGGAGTTTCTGATGATGGTGGGTGGGCTGGGGAGAGGATGACCCTCAGGCCACAAGGAAGGACTTTTTGGTGTTCACTCATTGTTCTCCTCTCAGGGCCATGAACTGACTGGGATGTGTCTCTCTGGCAGAATATTCCCTGCTCCACCCCCAAGCCTTTCTCTTCCTGTTCTTCCCCCACCCTGGTGGCTTCCTGCCTGTCCTTGAAGCCTGGGAAGAGGAGGCAGGGTACGCCTGTTCTCACTAAGGCTGGGCCACTTGGCCACCTCCTCCTCCTCCAGGCTCAGTAACGTGCTCTCTCTCCGATGAACCCTATTATGTGAGCTTCGATGGGAGTCATCATGGCCTCGGGGGCAACTGCACTTACACCCTGGTGAAAACGTGCCACTTCCACCAGCGCATGACCTTCTTCAAGATCACTAGCAGGAATGGGAAGTCTGACAGGCCTGCCGCCCCTTTTTCCCCTAGCCAGGTTGATATGTACATCTACCACACCTGGATCACCCTGAAGAGGGCACACCACGTGCTGGTAAGCTGGGAGTGTGGCGGAAGCGAGCTCTGGGAAGAGCTTTGCTCCCTTTCCTGCTCACACCCTTGCCCGCCTCTGTAGATCAATGGCACACAGGTCAAACTTCCTGTGCACAACCGGATCCCAAATGTTGATATCTCAGCCAATGGCAACTACACTGTGATCAACACTGTCTTGGGCATTAAAGTCGAGTTTGACGGCCGTCACTTACAAGTGGTCATCCCTACTAACTATCATAATCATGTGAGCAAACGCCTGGTTCTTTTTAGGAAGTCAATTCTCGTCCATCCCAACAGGGCTCAAGCCCCGTGTGGAATGGCAAGCCCCTGTCTCAAGTCCTCAAACTGCTGGTCTATGGAGCGTGCTTTACCCTTTAGAGGAGGACAGGGGCTACCAACTACAAACGCTCTTATCCTGACGATGCCCTCTGCCCACCTAGGTCTGCGGCTTGTGTGGGAACTTCAATGCAGAGGAAGAGGATGAACTAATGATGTCCAATGATGAGCTAGCCCTTAACGACACGGAGTTTGTGGACAGCTGGCTAGATGAGGAGACTGACCAAAAGTAACTGTCCCTAAGGCTCTCTACTTTTTCATAGGAACATAAGTTGGGACTCGACCATATTGTACACGTGGGAGATGATGACATGTACACTCCTTTATGTGGGCAATTTCATGGGGTTGACTTTGGGGTTCCAAGACCTATTTGGGGAAACATGAAAGTCCTCTTTCTCTGCTTTGAAATGTGGAAGTAGGGCCTCCCTGGTGGCTCAAGGGGTTAAGTCTCAGCACTACGAAGCTATCCGCAGCCAGTGTAGCCACGAGTTTGATTCCCGGCCAGGGAGCTGACCCCCATGGCGCAGCAGACCTCTCCTGTCTCTCTCGCTGCTCCCCTCAGCCGTGTATTTCAGTAGATCTGACTGTTCTGCTCCCCACTCTGACTCTGAAGAATCCTCTCACACCCCCACATACCTTTGGCCTAGACTCTTGTTCTTGTATGCAAAAATAAATAAATTTTTACATAAATTTGACTAAAAAAAAAAAAAGAAATGTTGAAGGAGGTTGAAAATGTGTAGAATGTTGGTAAAAGCTTAGACCAGCTTCTGGGTGAAGCCAAGAGGGATCTTTAAGGTGTTGGGGTCCCGGAATTATGTTCAAAGGCAGGGCAGTGACCATCTCTGTGATGACTGCTTTCTCTTCCCAGTTGCCAACAAAGGAAGAACCAAGCAGAAGAAAAGGAGAAGCCGGAGATAAACTGCAGGCAGGCCGACCTATCAAGGGTCCAGAAACAATGCCAAGCAGCCCTCCAGGCTCCAGCCTGGGCTAACTGTGCCACCCGTGTGGGCCTTGAGCCCTTCCTGCTTGGCTGTACCCACCACCTCTGTGAGTTTGGAGGCCTCCATCATGCCCTGTGTGAGTTTCTGAAAGGCTTTGAGGCTGCCTGCCAGGCCCAGGGGCTCAAACCCCCAATCTGGAGAAACAGCAGCTTCTGTCGTGAGTATCTTTTTTTTTTTTTTTTCAAGATTTACTTATTTATTCATATAGAACTGGGGTACAGGCCACAGATGTGGAGGGTGAGAGGCTTCACCAGAGACAGAGTGGGGAGCAGAACAGGCAGATCCACGAAGTACACTGCTGAGGGGAGCAGCTGGCGGGTCAGGAGAGGTCTGCCACGCCATGTGGATCTTCCCGGGGGCAAGCGGGTTGGAACTCATGCGGAAGCGGCTTTAGCTTCTTAGTGCTGTGTTTTAACCTGCTGTGCCACCAGAGGGCCTGTTGTGAGTATCTTTTAAGGGGGTCATTCTCAAATCATGTTTCTCTCTGATCCCACAATGCTCTTCTGTTCTCTTTCCTGGTTTTTCCTGACCTATTTCTGACCTCATTGTCCCTGGTGTGGAGCATCTGTAAGAACTTCTTAGCCAACGGTCCTAGCACTTTTTCCCCCACCACGGGACAGTCTTGCTTGGAGATCCTTCCAGATACAGAAAGGGCTTCCTCATTCTCTGTTGCTGCTGCATGATATTCCATTATTACGTCATAACTCATTTGATATATTTTGTGTTCACAACTCTCCTATTGATTTTCTCCCTGTTTCCAACCGTTTGCATACCACATGCAGATAGGATTTTCCTTGTCACCATCTGTGGGGTGCATTTCTAGAAGTGTGATCTTGGAGTCTGGGCTGCACACTTGTACTTGTGTTGAGTGACCGTTCATAGGGGTTGAGGAATTCACATCCCTACCAGCAAGGTTGCTTCCTCACAGCGTCATAAACGCAGTCTTAGTATGCTTTTGGATTTCTGTGAATCTGACAAGTGAAAACTGAATTGTCTTACTCTGCGTTTTTCCTTTTAGGAGTGTGTGTTTTTCCATAGGTGTAGGAACTGTGTGAATATCCCTTTTGCTGAACTATCTCTTCATTGACCTATTTCATGGAAATCCATTATTCCAAAGAGTAGCCCTTCACAAGCGCTAAGAGTTATAATTTTTTTCTAATACTTTCCCCTATTTGCCTTTTTTTTTTTGGCTGAGAATATTACTTTGTTTCATTTTGAGCCATAATTATAAATTCCTTCCCCACTCTAAAGTTAAAAAAGAATTTGTCCATATTTTGCTCTAGTGTTTTTATAATTCCATTTAAATATCAACTTGGTTTTAAAATTTTTCCAGTATTATTAAATGACTAATCTCTTTTCCCTCAACAGATGCCACAATTTACCCTTACTAAACCCTCGTTTTATTTGGATACATTTCTGGACTTTCTCTCCTTTCATTCATCCATCTATATTCATTTACTAGTAACATGATGATTTGATCATAAAGTTCAAAGTGTGTTTTATTTTCTATTAGAGACATTACTTATGCATTACCTTCTTTTTCTTTTTCAGTTTTTCTTGCTTTTCTGGTGCATTTCCTTATTTCCACTTCAATATCATATTCTCCTATTTTTAAAGATTTAGTTGATGTATTTGTGGAGTCACCGTTAGGGTATAAGTTTACACAGAGAAAACTGACATCTTCTGTCATAAACTCTTCTGACTGGAAACATTTGCAGGCTATTAAAAACAACTATAGCTTAAGGTATTCTTTAACTACAAAGAGTGGAAACTTTCCTGCTTGTTGGCCATTCACATCAGGTCAGCTGGATGCTGCCAGATGATCTCTGTATCCTGCACTGGGTTGGGGGAACAATGTTTATGCTCATCGTTGCTACGGGGAATAAATGAAACCTGCATTGAGGAAATGTCTGTAGGAGGAAGAAGGAAGGAGGAAACAGTTGGCCTGTCTCCCACTGGTGGGCCAACAACAGGTGACAATAAAAGCACACAAAACTAAAGGGATATCAGGATGTGGACAACAGGCAGGGTAAATGAGCTGGTGCAGGAAGGGAGTGGATAAACGCGCAGGACCACATGCTTTTCACCCAGCTCACCGTGCTGTGTCCTTCTGAGTGCCTGCTCCCCTCTAATGAGCTCCATGTACCCTTTTCCAACTCCCAGCACTGGATTGCCCGACTCACAGCAGCTACACCACCTGCTTGCCCTCCTGCTTACCTTCCTGCTGGGATCCGGAAGGCCAGTGCAATGGCGTACAAACTGCACGCACCTGCCAGGAGGGCTGCCTTTGTCGGCCTGGTTTTGTGCTCAGTGAGAAGCAGTGTGTGTCCCGGAGCCAGTGTGGCTGCAAGGACGCCCGGCTCGGCTCCATCGCTGTGAGTGGCTCCAGAAGTCCTTGGAGACAGCACTCCTGGGGCGGG
>NW_004567133.1:111182-111900 GCF_000260355.1 Condylura cristata | reverse complement strand
GCTCTGTGGCCTCAGACCCACTAGCCCGTGACCCGCTCTCCTCCTCCCCCAGCTCTGCAATGCCCGGCCAACAGCAGCTACACGGACTGCATGCCTTCCTGCTTCTCTACATGTGGGGACCCAGATGACAAGTGCAACAGCAGCCCAGCCCCCTCCACCTGCCGGGAGGGCTGCGTTTGTAAGCCGGGTTTTGTGCTCATTCAGAAGCAGTGTGTGCCCAAGACCCAGTGTGGCTGCAAGGACGCCCAGCTCGGCTCCATCGCTGTGAGTGGCTCCAGAAGTCCTTGGAGACAGCACTCCTGGGGCGGGATCCCCTGTCCTGTGTCCTGTCAGCCTGGGGCTCAAGTGTGTCTGTAGCACCCCTGGGTGAGCTGGGGATGACACAGGTTAGAGCCAGCCAGGACTGATATAGGGCATATAGTTTGGATTTTGTCTGAGGAATTCAAACAGCTGGGGTATGGCCCATACAGCCCTAATTCCCTCTTCTTCCTGTGGCGCATGCAGGCAGGGAAGACATGGCTCACCAGCCGCTGCACTCAGAGCTGTGTCTGCACAGCAGGAGCCATCCAGTGCCGGCCCTTCACATGCCCCGCTGGGTCTCGCTGCCAGAGCAAAACCACTGACAGGGAAACCTGTGAACCAATCAGTAAGAGGGGCTTGGGAAGGTGGACAGCAGGCAGGGCAGGAAGGCTGAGGGCTGGCACGGGGAGGGCCAGTG
>NW_004567133.1:107035-107557 GCF_000260355.1 Condylura cristata | reverse complement strand
AGCCCGTGACCCGCTCTCCTCCTCCCCCAGCTCTGCAATGCCCGGCCAACAGCAGCTACACGGACTGCATGCCCTCCTGCTTACTTAGCTGTGGGAACCCAGGTGACAAGTGCAACAGCAGCCCAGCCCCCTCCACCTGCCGGGAGGGCTGCGTTTGTAAGCCTGGATTCATGCTCAGTGAGAAGCGTTGTGTGCCCAAGACCCAGTGTGGCTGCAAGGACGCCGAGCTCGGCTACGTGCCGGTGAGTGGGGGTGAAGTACAGCAGGGACATCACTCCTTGAGGCTATAGACACCTCTGCTGTCTCTTTTACACTCTGGGGCACCTGAGCCTCTAAGGCTGGCTCTGTCATGGTCTCTGGGGACACCCACATGTGTTCTCATGACAGGTCTGAGCTGGGGTGCAGGTTCCGGTTTTCCGTGTGAGAGTTTTAATTGGGATGTGCCATGCCGGGGAAGAGCCTGGCTAGTTAGGAATCTGAGTGTACCTGTCCCTGTCAGGGGCCCAACTGACCCAGGTTCTC
>NW_004567133.1:104462-105721 GCF_000260355.1 Condylura cristata | reverse complement strand
AGAGCTGTGTCTGCACAGCAGGAGCCATCCAGTGCCGGCCCTTCACCTGCCCCGCTAGAACCCACTGCCAGGCCAAAACCGCTGGCAGGGAAACCTGTGAACCAATCCGTAAGAGGTTGCTCGGGAAGGTGGACAAGAGGCAGGGTAGGAAGGCCTGAGGCAGCCATGGGGAGGGCCAGTGCCATGGGACAACGCGCCTCTTTCCACTCTGCCTGCTCTGTGGCCTCCCAGCCCCACTAGCCCATGACTGGCCTTACTTACACCGCCCCCCCACTCCCCGCAGCTCTGCAATGTCCCGCCAACAGCAGCTACAGGGCCTGCATGCCCCCCTGCTTGCTTACGTGTGCGGACACAGAGAAGATGTGTGACAGCATCGAAGGCCCCACCTGCCGGGAGGGCTGCCTTTGTCTACCTGGTTTTGTGCTCAGTGAGAAGCAGTGTATACCCCCGAGCCAGTGTGGCTGCAAGGACGCCCGGCTCGGTGCCATCGCTGTGAGTGGCTCCAGAAGTCCTTGGAACAGCAGTCCTGAGGCGGGATCCCCTGTCCTGTGTCCCTGTCAGCCTGGGACTTCTAGTCTCTGCAGCTAACCCTGGGTGGGCAGGGGATGGCACAGACAGTGCCAGTTATGTCTGATACAGGGAACATGGTTCTTTTTATCTGAAGAATTCGAACAGCTGGGGTGCAGCAGCGTTAGTGCAGTGTGCAGAGGCTGAGTCCTGAATATACGACTGGGTCAGGGGTCCCTGGACCATATTTCAAGGAGGGTATCAGTAGTATGTCCTGGACTTCACATGTGAGACACCAAACCAAGGGTCTGTAGCACAGGACAGGAGGGAGAGGGCACTTATAACCTTGGCCAGAACCGGAAGCCCTCACACAGCAGGTCTAGGCCTCCAAGGTGAGAGTAACAGGATGGAGCATATGCCTGAGCAACCACTGACCAACCCTAATTCCCTCTTCTTCCTCTGGCGTGTGCAGGCAGGGAAGACATGGCTCACCAGCCGCTGCACTCAGAGCTGTGTCTGCACAGCAGGAGCCAACCAGTGCCGGCCCTTCACATGCCCCGCCGGGTCCCACTGCCAGGCCAAACCCAATGGCCTGGAAACCTGTGAACCAATCGGTAAGAGGGGCTTGGGAAGGTGGACAGCAGGCAGGACAGGAAGGGCTGAGGGCTGGCACGGGGAGGGCCAGTGCCGCGGCACAAGGCGCCTCTCATCACTGCCTGCTCTGTGGCCTCAGACCCACTAGCCCGTGACCC
>NW_004567133.1:102273-102967 GCF_000260355.1 Condylura cristata | reverse complement strand
GTAGTGTGTCCTGAACTACACGTGTGAGACACCAAGCCAATGGGCAGTGGCATAGGACAGAAGGGGGAAGAGGGCACCTTCTGCTCTGAGCAGTGCTGAGAAGGCAGTCAGAGAGCAGGCCTAGGCCCTAACGTTGGTGTAAGGAGGATGAAACATATGTCTGAGCCCCACACCCCTTGCCCTAATTCCCTCTTCTTCCTGTGGCGTGTGCAGGCAGGGAAGACATGGCTCACCAGCCGCTGCACTCAGAGCTGTGTCTGCACAGCAGGAGCCATCCAGTGCCAGCCCTTCACCTGCCCCGCTGGGTCCCACTGCCAGGCCAAAACCGCTGGCAGGGAAACCTGTGAACCATATGGTAAGAGGGGCTTGGGAAGGTGGACAGCAGGCAGGGCAGGAAGGCTGAGGGCTGGCATGGGGCGGGCCAGTGCCATGGCACAAGGCGCCTCTCATCACTGCCTGCTCTGTGGCCTCAGACCCACTAGCTGTGACCCGCTCTCCTCCTCCTCCGCAGGTCAGCAATGCCCGGCCAACAGCAGCTACACAGCCTGCATGCCCTCCTGCTTACCTTCATGTCAGGACCCAGAAAATAATTGCAAAGGCAGCCCAGCCCCCTCCACCTGCCGGGAGGGCTGCATTTGTAAGCCTGGATTCATGCTCAGTGAGAAGCGTTGTGTGCCCAAGACCCAGTGTGGCT
>NW_004567133.1:80811-101615 GCF_000260355.1 Condylura cristata | reverse complement strand
CCCCCCCCCAGCTCTGCAATGCTCCGCCAACAGCATCTATACAGCCTGCATGCCCCCCTGCTTACCTACGTGTGAGGACCCAAATAAAGAGTGTGACAACATGGAACTTCCCTCCTGCAAGGAGGGCTGCCTTTGTCGACCTGGTTTTGTGCTCAGTGAGAAGCAGTGTGTGCCTCGGAGCCAGTGTGGCTGCAAGGACGCCCGGCTCGGCTACGTGCAGGTGAGTGGGGGTGAAGTACAGCGGGAACATCACTCCTTGAGAATACAGAGCCTTCTCTTGCGGCACCTGACCCTCTAGGGCTCGCCCTGGCATGGCCTCTGGGGACACCCATGTGTGGTCTCATGACGAGGCTGAACTGGGGTGCAGTTTCCGGTTTTCCATCTGAGCAATATTAACTGGGATGTGCCATGCCGGGGAAGAGCCTGGCTAGTTAGGAATCTGAGTGTACCTGTCCCTGTCAGGGGCCCAACTGACCCAGGTTCTCTGTGAGATGGAGTCGGTAGCACAAGCCACGCTCATGTGCGACACAGGAATCTCACATGGGCAGCAGAGGACAGAGGTGCCGCTGGCGCCTACTGCCTCTGGCAGCGCCAGTGAAGCCGCTCAGATGCGGTTCAGGCCCAGTGGCGGTGGGGAGGGGCAGGACACAGGCGCTGCTGCTCCCTCATGCTGTGCTCTGTGGCTCTACAGGAAGGGAAGTTCTGGCTCAGCAGCCACTGCACTAGGAGGTGCGTCTGTGTCATGGGCGGCAGGGGCGGGCAGGAGAGGGCGCTGCCACTCCCTCATGCCCCTGTTCTGTGGCTCTACAGGAAGGGAAGTTCTGGCTCAGCAGCCACTGCACTAGGAGGTGCGTCTGTGTCATGGGCGCCATTCAGTGCCAACCCTTCACCTGCCCTACTGGTACTCAGTGCCAGGTCAACTCCAGTGCCCTGGAAAATTGCACACCGAAAAGTAAGGGGGTGTTCGGTGGTGGTCCCAGCCATGGCTCCAAGACCTGACGCAGGCTCTATCTGCATACCTAGCTCAAGAGCTTCTCAGTCAGCTCTTGCAGTTTCTGGCCACCTGACCCACCTTATCCCCGCTCAGCCCCTCTCTCTTTCCTCCTCGCCCCTCTCCCAGCTCTGCAGTGCCCCGCCCACAGCAGCTACATGTCCTGCTTGCCAACGTGTGTATCCACCTGCGAGGACCCAGATGCCCTGTGCAGGGGCATGAACGTTCCCTCCACCTGCCGTGACGGCTGTCTTTGTCAGTCTGGTTTCCTGCTCCACCAGGGACAGTGTGTGCACAAGGACCAGTGTGGCTGCAAGGACACTCACGGCCCCATCCCTGTGAGTGTGGACTGAATTAGGGTGAGGTCAGCACAGCTTGGTGTCCACCATCGAGGCACCAAGATCGCTAGGGTTTGGGACGTGGGGGATGGTCATCTGCCATAACTAATCTGGAGGACATCGCTGGGTTTTACATTTAAGGGCTCCGAACTGGGTTTTGCATGCTACAGTGGAGAGCATGGCTTTGGTTACTATTCCGATGCTACAGCTCACAGGGCAGGTGTCTTTTTTCACCTTGTTTCTCGCGTGGGAGGGCCCAGTGGGACCTCCTGAGGAATATAGATGAGCTACCAGTGCCTCCAAGTGGCAGCAGGGCACATGAGGTGGCGGGTGTCTCCTACGGTGTCTGGTCAGTGCCAGGGAAGCCAGTCCCTCAGACCCAAGGGGTGAAAGTGAGAACCAGGGCCCTGCCCCTCACCCTCTCTCCTTTCTGCGGCTTCCACAGGAAGGGAAGATCTGGCTCTCGAGCAACTGTACCCTGCGCTGTGCCTGTTTATCAGAAATCATTCGATGCCATGTCTTCGAGTGCCCCTCGGGCTTCCGCTGCCGGACCGACTCCAACAACAACGGCAACTGTGTCCCGTCGGTTGAGCGCGTACTCCGAAGGGTGAAGCACGATGCAGGGCCAGAGGGGCCGGATGCAGGTATGTGCGCACCTCCACCACCGCCGTCCTTGCTTCTCCTCTGTCTCTTATTTGCTGTGTCCAGCTGCAAGACATGCCTGTCCTGGGACTCACTGCCCTAAGGGCAAAGCAAGGGGACCTAGGAGCGCCCCTAAGCTTTTCAATAGGGGCTAGGAGGGGCAATGTTAAAGATGGTCAGACCCGGGAGCCCAGTGCTAAGAGGAGAGCAAAGGGGGGCATGGGAGGGTGGCTGGGGGAGCCTAACGCCTCTGATACCTGGAAGGGGTTCTTCCTTTTACTTGGCCTTTCTTCTCTGCAGAGTCAGCACAATGCTCTGTTTTTGGGGACCCCCATTACTTCACATTTGATGGCTTCAGCTACCGCTTCCAGGGCCGCATGACCTACACACTGGTAAAGACCGTGGATGTACTGCCAGAGGGGCTTGAGCCCCTGGTTGTGGAGGGCCGCAACAAGGTGAACCTGCCCTGGACTCCGGTATTACTACATGAAGTGACTGTGAAAATCTACGGCTACATCATCCAGTTGCAAGCCAAACTGCAGCTTGTGGTGAGAGCAAGCAGGCCTGGGTGGTTGGGAAGAGGCAGGCCAGGGGACCCTCACCTGCAGCAGGTGAAGCCAGGATGCTTCCCCTGGGAAGGTGTTCCCTGGGAAGCTCCTGGCAGGGACTGCCTGGTTAGAGAAGTCAGTGTCATCTGATCTCACACGGAGACAAAGAGCAGGGCAGCAACACTAAGCAAGAGGCTAGAGGGCCTCCCCAGTGGTGCAACAGGTTAAAGTGCAGCACTGTGAGGCCATCTGCAGCCACTGCAGCACGAGTTCAATCCCTGGCTGGGGGGTGACCCACATGGTGCAGCAGACCTCTCCCTTCCCGCCCGCTGCTCCCCTCAGCAGTGTATTTCAGTTCATCTGCCTGTTCTGCTCCCCGCTCTGTCTCTGGTGAATCCTCTCAACTCCCACCAGATCTCTGGCCTGCCTTGCACCCCAGTTCTTGTATGCATAAGTAAATAAGTACTAAAAACCAGAAAACAAGAGGCTAGAATGAGACAGGTTGGGAAGGAGAGGATTGAGGAATCTGCGCTGTGGAGCAGGAACCAGCCTGGGCTGAAGAAGTGCCTGGACATCCCCGTTGCTGATTTTTCCCTTTTTGCCAGAAAGGGGAGGGGGTCTGCAAAGGGCTCCTTAGAGATCTGCCAGGAGCGATAGTGCCACCTACTGTGGCATCTTGTTCCACAGAATGATGGAACGGTGCCAAGCAGAGGTACCGAGACGTACAAAGACGCCCCTGCACGGCGGCGGGGTAGGTCACCCCACTGCTCCTGAAGCTCTTTGTCCCTCTCCAGGTCAACAACCAGAGGGTGGGCATCCCCTACAAACCCAGCAAGCATCTTGGCGTCATCGTGCGGGGTCACCGCCTCTACCTGACCACCGACTTTGAGCTGGCTGTCAGCTTCGATGGAATGAACAATGCAGGTACTTGAGAGGAGGGAAGGGGGGGGCAGGATGTTTGCATCCTGAGAGGGAAAACACACCTTAGACAGGCCACTTGGTGAGGGAGCCACAAGGAGGTAGGGAAGAAAGTGTCACTTCTACATGCTCCTGCCTCTTGTAGTCATCTCCTTGCCCGGCACGTACGAGGGGCTGGTGCGCGGCCTGTGTGGGAACTTTGACAAGAATATGACAAACGAGTTTATAATGCCCAATGGCGCCCTCACCCAGAACATCAACATCTTTGGCAACAGTTGGGAAGTAAAGAAGAACCAGAAAGAACTTGCCCGCTTCTCCAGGTGAGGGAACTGGGGCTCTCAGCAGGGAGGCTCAGGCCCAGAAGATGAGCAATCGCTGTCCACACCCACTTACCCCAGAGCTTCAGCAGAGGCGTGCTGGAGGGCAGGCCCTGACGGCCCTCCCGGTGCTGCCAATCTCCCTGTCTTCTCATCGGGACCTGGACTGTAGGGGCAGGGGCCCTATGGACCCCAATCTGTGCCCGTGCCCTTCCTTCTGCTCCGTCCTCAACTTCATAGTGCCCAGGCCTCAGCTGGCCCCTCATTGTCCCTGCCCAGGGCCATAAGGGAAGAGGAGAAGGAGAAGGCAGAGGAGTCCGGGTACCTTGCGTCGGGATGCAGCGTGGAGCAGCTGGCACTCATCAACAGAACCCAGGGGTGTAGAGTGCTGGTGGATCCCCAAGGCCCCTTTGCTGCCTGTCACCAGAAGGTGCCCCCTGAGCCCTTCCAAGAGTGAGTCAGGGGCCCCGGACCATGACCGCTCTTCAGGTCCACTGCCTGCTCCCTGGTGTCTCTGTTCTCTGGTTCACTTCTTTCTGTAGCCTTGGTTCCTCGCAATCTCCCCACTCCCAATGACCGCCAGCACACACTCCACACACACACACACACACACACACACACACACACACCTCTTCTGCTGGGGTTTCCATGCCTCTTCCTCTCTGACAGTCCCCCAACTGGCTGGCTGACTCTGACTGTCCCTAATGCTCCCCTCATCCCACCAGGCACTGTATATTTGATCTGTGTTCCACCTGGGACCCCAGAGAACGGCAGGAGCTCAGCTGCCAGGTCCTCAGTGGATATGCCATCATCTGCCAGGAGGCTGGCATCACCCTGGCCAGCTGGCGGGACCATATGCATTGCGGTGAGGCACTGACATTCCCTAGCAACTGGCCCTGGCCCCTGGCCCCTACTGCCACTTTGCTCAGCTCCAGGCCCCACCATAGCTTCCACCTGCCTTAGTTTCTTCACCCCTCAACTCACCCTGTTAACTTCCTGACTTTACCCCCTGGGAAGCCTCGTCCACCCCTGCTCCTTTGACCCAGTGTTACTTTGGGCCTCCAGCTCCCTTCACGTGCCTTAATGGCCCATCGGCAGCCCCCCTCTGGCTTCATACCCTGAGCTCTGTGGTGACCTTGATTCCTTCCAGCTTCCAGCCCCACAGTCCCCACACGTTGGGCAACCCCAGCCTAGCCCCTCTCTGACTAGGACTCTGTCCCCTCAGCCTTGGCATGTCCAGCCAACACTGTCTATCAGAGCTGTATGACACCCTGCCCAGCCTCCTGTGCTAACCTGGTGGCCCCCGGGGGCTGCCAGGGCCCCTGCGTGGAAGGGTGTGCCAGTCTCCCCGGCTACATCTACAGCGGCGTTCAGAGCCTCCCCCGGGCCCGCTGTGGCTGCACCAACAACGGCATTTACTACCAGGTCTGGGCTGGGAGTGGGAGGCCCTGGGCGAGCGGAGGTGCAGAGAGCCAGGCCAGAGACCATCAAGAGAGCCCTTCCTCCCAGCCCCTTCTCCCTTCTTCAGCAAGGTGACAGCTTTGTGACTGAGGATTGCTCTCAGCGCTGCACCTGTGTCAGCTCGGAGGTCCTGCTGTGCGAGCCCCTCAGCTGCAACGTCGGGGAGATTTGTACCCTAGGGAACCTCACTCGTGGCTGCTTCCGAGGTGAGCCTGAACCACCTCTCGGTTCCAAGCTGCCCTCTACCCCAAGGGGTTCTGGATTAGATACCATCCCCGCCTCCCCCCCCCCCCGGGTAGTGTGCCTGGGACTCCTCCCCATGAGGGTCAGGAAGGTGGTATCTATCTTTCATCCCGTTTTCTCCCTTTTTGGGAAAGGCAAAGGCAGAAGATGTTTGCTGTCCATCAAGCACCTTGCTGGGTCTTTTCCCTACATTTGCTTCCCATGATCTTCTTTAGCCTATAACTCAGGGCTTGGTGATAAGCATTCCTGTGTCATAGCTAAAAGCAAGGAAGCAATTTCCCCAGAGCGTGGTTAATGTAGAACCAGGACCGGAGGCCAGGATGGGCTCCCTCATTTAGCTGTTGTATTCTTCCTTGGGATCCCAGGCCTAGCCCCCTTTCCCTTATTTGGGGTGTCTTCCCAGAACCCCCTCCCAACCTGCTCCTCCATCATTCCAGAAAGCCCATGTCTAGAGAACCCGTGTCAGAATGATGGGCAGTGTCGGGAGCAGGGAGATCACTTTATCTGTGAGTGTGAACTTGGTTATGGGGGAGACCTTTGCATGGAGCCTCGGGACCTGCCACCCACTGCAAAATATACAACAGGTAGTTTATGATCATGTACTAATATCTATTATATGGCATGATATTGTCATGTGATCCTGGACAATTGTAGGAGCAGGTCCTCAAAGGATCTCAGCACCCCTATGCCCTTCTTACCCCTCTGCGCTGGCATCTGCCAGCTCCCTTCTTGACCCAGATGCCCCACCCTGATGTTCGATCTCCCATCCTGTTTCTCTCCAAGTATCTATGGAAACTCTATGCCCTTCCAGTCTCTGGACAAATTTGATTCTCCAAATGTCTTTTGTCCGATTTGGGAGTCTGGGTTCCCCGAATCTGCATGTTTAACAAGCTCCTACGAGTGATTCTAGGACTCTTCTGCAAGAAACACTGGCTAGTCTCTAGGGGACCAGCTAGATGAACATCTCTCTAGAAAGCTTATGAGAATTTGTGGGCACAAAGGGTCCCTGGTAGGGGTGGGGGGTGGTGCTAAGGCCTTGGAAGGGGGGGTGGCTCCGACTAGCCTCAGCAGCAGCTTAATCCCTTCTGGTGATGACCCCCGACCAAAAGAGAGTATCTCCTCCCCCACCCCTTCTTGTCCCTATTTCGATTCCCCACACCCCAGAAAGGTCCAGCTTGGTAACTGTCCTGCTGGGGATGCTGGTGCCAGCAGTAGTCATGGTGTTGGCAGTGGTCAGAGAATGCGACAAGAGGCTGAGGAGGTGGGTTTTGGGGAGGAGGCTGAGGGAGGGATGGGTGGGGGAGTAAATACAGGGAGTGGGTGTCGACTCTTGTATGTTCCCCAGGGTCCCTAGGGAGAAGATGAAGAGCAAGAATAGAAACAGGCTGGTAGACTCAGGTGAGAGTTGACCCTGCCAGCCCAGCCTAGGTGACGAGCGGGCTGGGGCAGGTGGGGGGAGCCAGTCAGTCTCTAACAGACTTTTCTGCTTTCTCTCCAGATTTTGTGCCAGAGAGTGACGTCACTCGGTTTTAATTTGTCTTAAAAAAAAAAAAAAGATGAAATAAAATTATTTATTTTTGAGACATGAATTTCCAAGATTATGGTGGGGGAAGTGTCTGTGCGGTGGATCTTGGGGAGAGAGATACAGGGCGCTGTGTTTGCGTGGAAAGCAACGGGCAGCTAAGCTGTGTGCGCAGCAAGGTGTCCGAGGATAGGGAACTATCTCGTGTGGGGACCTGCCCCTAAAGCTGGGTGGGTGGGCATTTAGCGTTGAGATTCTGGGGTACAGGAGACAAGTTTCCACTCCAGAAACCCCAGTTCTTAGAGGACTTGGCTGTGAGTTCCCTAAGTAGATGGTGAACAGTGATTGAGGATTCTGATGAGAATTGCTGGGTAGAGGCCAAGGATGAGGAATGTGGCTCTTTCCGAAGGATTAATTGGCTGTGCCCCTCTGGGATGTGTCCCCCCAGTCTTCTGCAAGCATCCATTTCCCACAGGAGCCTAAGGTTCCTTAACTGAGGTGGGGTCTGGAAGATAGCTGGCTCAGTTTAGCATTCCACCATAGAAGTGACCTGAGACCCTCAGCCTGAGGTCAAAGGACAAACATGCTGACCCGCCTGTCCCCCAGTGAGATGGGTCTCCCACCAGGCTGGTCCAAGCTTGGGATGGTGTTGGGGAGCATGAGGATGCTGGACCCCAAGGACAGAGGACTTGGGCTGGGAATATCAAAGCAGGCAGGACACTGGTTTCTAGAAAGGTATCCGTGCTCCAGGCCGCCTCCTTCATTTAAGGTCATGAGATCCAATGGGGCAAGCCTCACATGACTTTCCTTAGCAGGGTGCACAGCTCACACTCAAGTTGTATGAGGCAGGAAAGCTCAGGAGTTTCCGGAACTCAGCAGAGCCCCAAAGCTAGCACCTACCCCTGGTGTTTGAGCCTCTGGCTGTGTCCATGTGTTCTGCCCTTTTGAACCGAGCCCCTCCTCTCCAGCTAAGGTCGGGTACCGGGGACTCCAGAAGAGGGCAGTAAAGGCGTTCGGGGACAGGGATGAGATCAAGGTTCAGAAGTGCCGAAGAGGCAAGAGTCTTGGAAGGGGCTCCTGCATTGGCCCCAACTTGACAACAGGGGGCAACCAAGCTGCACAAACAAAGCTGGCCCAGCCCAGCCCCGGTGGATGCCCCAGAGGGCTGGTGGAGCACGGAAAACTGAAGATGGCAAAAAGAGCCAGTGGGGCCTCTCTGGTGGCGCAAGGGACTATGTCACAACACTGTGAAGCTACCAGCAGCCACGGCAGCAGGAGGTCGTGCTCCCTGCTTAGCAGCCCAGAGCTGACCCACATGGCGCAGACCTCTCCAAGTGCTCCCCTCAGCAGTGTATTCCAGTGCATTGCCTGTTCTGCTCCCCACCTGTCTCTGGTGAATCCTCTCCAGCACCTCTGGCCTGCACCCCAGCTCTTGCATGCATGCATAAATAAATCTTAAGGAAAAAAAATAGACACCCTGGCAGTTTGAGCAGGAGACTGACCCTATCCTCTTCCTGTCTGGGAGAACTCGGGGTGGGGAAAAGGCACAGGTGGTTTCCCCCCACCCTTTTCCAGAGGCTGAGAGAACCTGCCTGGGCAGCATCTTGAAAGAGGAATTGTCCTCCCAACCCAGCCCAGCAGCTCTTTGTGTGTGTCTGTCTGCACACGTGGGGGGGGGGGCTGTCCTTCACTCCATCTCTGTCCCTCCCCCACAGCCAAGGCAGACTCCCCCATCGCCTCTAAACCAGTCCCAGCTGTCAACATCTGGTCCACATCTGTCTTCTTCTGGACTGGACCCCCAGCCCAGCTGATCCGCCTCCCTCTTTCAGGGGACTATAAGGCAGTGTTGTGAGCTCAAAGCTTCCCCTTGCTTCACAGAGCCCCTCTCCAGGGCTAGGGAGCCAGGGCAGGGAGGGGGGCAGCCTTCCCGGAGGTGCCTCAGGCTCTTGGCAGAGCCAACTAGAGCTGTTAGAAGCAGCTGCCAATGACTCATCTCCACTGCCCCCACCCCACCACCTCAAAGGCACCCTGGGGCTGGGAACTGAGCACCCTCGTGTGCACACACAGCCCTGTGGCCAGACCTCTGATCCCCCAGTCAGTTGGGCTTGCTGAAAGCTCCTCCTTCCCCCACTCCAATCACCCCCACACTGGGACACTTCCCATTTTCTTTTATTTATACAAAAACAAAAGTTTTAAATATAATTTAAGAGCCCCTCCAAGCACCTGTGTCTGTCTCTGGCTTCTACCACCCCCTCCCCCTCATATTCCCTCAGGGGCACAGCTTGGGGGAACCTGGGGAGAAGGGGGTGTCTGGGGGTTCTGGCATGATCAAGGCACTGTTCAGGAAACAGGCCCAGCGACGGGTCCTGTCTCAATGCTGGCAAAGGAGGCAACAAGGAAACAGATCCCTTCCACACACAAAGTCACGACAAGGTTGAAAAAAAAAATGAAAAAAAAAAAAAAAAAGGGAAGGAACAATAAAACCAAAACCAAAAAAATAAAACTCAAAAACCTTCAATATGAAGGCAGCAGAAGGGGGAAGGGCATTTACAAGGGAAGTGAGTTCGGTGGAGACAGCAGCAGGTTGGGACACCCAAGTCCAATGGCTTTGTCACTGGGCCCTGACACCCTTCCTGCCTCCCTTGGCTGCGCCACACTCCCGAGCTCGCAGGCTAGTCACCCTCCTCTCTTTGGTCTGCAGGATCTGCAGGGCCTGTGGCCCCCCCAGGGTGAGGGAGAACCCTTGGGCCCAGCCCAAATTGGAGATCAGAAGGAGGCTGTGGGCACCGCCCAACCCTCTGTGAGGAAGTCGGCAGGGTATGGGCGTATCCTTTTCTCTCATCACACCCCATCCTGGGTGTGGGGTTGGTTCTCTGCCTGGGGATAATGTCGTTTCTCCATCTCCCTTATGGCAGAATCCCCAACTCCTCTCTCTCCAAATTGCCAACTCCCCATGCCCACAGGTTCAAAGTGCAATCCAGAAGGGCACAGGGGTAGGGGCCTTTAGGTCCCCACCCAACTGCCCCAGGAAGCCAGGGAGCTGTGTCCCCGGCATGAGAGATCTTGTCGCTCCAGCGCTGGGGGGCCAGGTCAGGAGTCGCAGGTCAGTACTGGGGGGCTGGTCCTCCAGACCCGCCTTGGCCTCCAGGCTTGGCCTGGGACTTCATGTGCTGGACACTGGCCAGGATTTTCTTCTGGTGTCCTGCCAGAGTGACTCCAATTCGGAGCAGGTCCCTGGGGAAGAATTGTGAGCTAGGTTGAGGCCAGAGGGCTTCAGCAGGGGCTTCTCCTAGCTTAGCGCCAGAAACCTGGCCAGCCCCTATCAGAAAGGCCAGCAGGGGAAGGGGCAAAGGTGAATAGTTGCTAGGCAGAGGATTTAGGAGCCTAGCCCAAAGTGTGGTTGCAGTCGGGGTGACACTGGATGTCACAGGCAGAAATGAAGGCCACACAGATTGCTTTAGAGGAGAAAGAAGTCAGAAGAAAAAGCCCAGAAAGAGAAGAGCAGAGTGAAGGTTAAAACTGTCCCCACCAGCCCTCCCTGGTGGCGCAGCGGGTTAAAGCACAGCACTGAGAATCTAAAGCCACTTCCGCATGTGTTCGATCCTGCCTGTCCCGGAGGTGACCACATGGCGTGGCAGACCTCTCCTGACCTGCCTGCTGCTCCCCTCAGCAGTGTACTTCGTGGATCTGCCTGCTCTGCTCCCCACTCTGTCTCTGGTGAAGCCTCTCACCGCCCCTGAGCCTCTGGCCTGTACCCCAGGTTCTGTATGCACAAATAAATAAATCTTTAAAAAAATTTAAAAAAAAACTGCCCCCACCATTCATTCCCACACACCAACGCCTGAAAACTGTGATAAAGGAAAAAAGAACTGGGGGACGGGGAATAGGAACCCATGTCGAGGTCCAGCTGGGCTGGTCAGGGAGGACAGGACCCAGGCCTGCTGGGCAGACTGGTCTGGAACCTGCCCTGCCAGGGCCCTCTGCTTCCAGATTCCTACTCTTCCTATTTCTGTTACTCAGACTTGGGGCCAGAAGCCTTGGGAGAGAAATGGACAGAGAGGAGACCAGAGACGGGCCAATTAGGGAAAAACAGAATTTGGGAGGCGCTGGAATCATAAAACCATTTAGCGTTAAAGCTGGAAAGGATCTCCAAAACCTAGCCCAACCTTCTCCTTTTATGGATGGGAAAACATCCAGAGTTGACACGGTGTTACTGTGAGAGAGAGCAGGGTTTGGAATGTAGATAGATGCACAAAGATAGAGAGAGACTTCCCGGCGGAGAGGGAGATGGCAGGCTGAGGTGGCACAAGAAGGGGGCACTGCTGGGAGACCAGCCCTGGGCACTCAGCCTCAGCAGCAGTTTTTGCTTTGGGGGCTCTTCCAGGCCTGGTGGGGAGACACTTCCTTAGTGTTGCTCCGCTGAAGAAACAAGAGTTGGCACCAGGACTTGCCCCCAAAGCCCCCGTCTGAATCTGTGGGCCTGACCCTGCCCCCAAGGAGCCCCTCTGGCTATCCAGTCTCACTCCCACTTCCAGCTCCTGCCACTTACTCTGCGGAGATCTGGCTGACAAGCTCAAAGGAGCCAAACCCAGCAGCTGCAAAGCTTTCTTCATATCTTCCCATCTTGATAGCACGAAGCCACTCACCGACAGAACCAAAAGCTGAGTAGTGAGGCTGCCGCTGATCCAGCAGTGGGTGTGAGGCCCTGGGAGGCAAGGATGGGGAGGATTCCCTGAGTACCGGGCCTGTGTCCCGTGGGGAAGACGTTGAGCTGGCCTTAGAGAGGTGCGCAAGCACCACCCCACACACCAGCAGAGGGACTGACAGTTCTGGGGATAGGGTAAAGGCAGCTGTCGCAAAGTGCGAGCTCTCCGGGATCCTCACCCGCCATTCTCCCTGGCCACGATCTTGAGGCTAGCAGGGTTCCGGATCATCTTGTCCAGGGCGCTGACCACCTGGGGGAAGCGGGGCCGTGCATTCCGGTCCTTCTGCCAGCAGTCCAGCATGAGCTGGTGCAGGGAGGTTGGGCAGTCTGGGGGAGGGGGCAGCCGGTAGTCTTGTTCAATCGCATTGATCACCTGTGAGCACAGGGAGCAGCGCTGAGTGAGGATGTCGTAGGAGAGTGAGGATGCCAAAGGACCCCAGGAGGCTGAGATGCTGGGATGGTCACATAGTCCCTTCCCGCTGGCATATCTAGGGGGTCCTCCTGGCCAGGGCCACGGCTGGTGGTGGCCTGATGCCCGGGCAGCTCAAGGACTGTGATTTAGCCCTGTAACCTCCCAAACTTGTCCTCCATCTCTCTGTCCTTCTGTGGCAGACATGTATTGAAATCTTGGCCACAAAGACCAGCTCTCCTTGTGCCACCCTTACCATCCCAAGAACTGCAGTAATGAGCTCTCTAGAACATCATGCCCCCATCTCCACATCACAGGTGAGAGAACATTCCAAGCTTGGTAGGTCCACGGGACACTTACATCCTGATTGCTCATATCCCAGTATGGCCGTTCCCCAAATGACATGACCTCCCACATCACTATCCCGTAGCTCCAGGCATCACTGGCAGATGTGAACTTCCG
Source organism: Condylura cristata (assembly GCF_000260355.1). NCBI lineage: Eukaryota > Metazoa > Chordata > Mammalia > Eulipotyphla > Talpidae > Condylura > Condylura cristata. The sequence continues at coordinate 89,059 of NW_004567133.1, read as the reverse complement.
GAAGGCAATAGCCTCAGGGGCTGTCCATCGGATGGGAATCTTTCCTCCCTATAGATGGGAGAAGAAAAGGTGAGATGAGGGACTCACCAGGCCGGCACTGCCTGGCTTTGCCTTTTCCAGGCCTGCCCTCCTTCTTGGAACCATGCACCCAGCAACCCAACACTGCTTTCTTCCTAGACACCCAAAAGTCAGGTTCCCTAGGCTGACCACCCCCTCTGTGGCCTGTTCCTATACTGTGTTTCTGGCCTCCCGATGCCTCAAGAGGCGTCCATGTCTCAGCTCACCAGAGAGCTAGTATAGGTGGGGTCAGAAGAGTTCTCCTCCAGGAATCGGGAAAGGCCAAAGTCAGAAACTTTGCAGACCAGGTTGCTGTTGACCAAGATGTTGCGGGCGGCCAGGTCTCGATGGACGTAACTCATCTCAGCCAGGTACCGCATGCCTGAGGCGATGCCCCGTAGCATGCCCACCAGCTGGATGACTGTGAACTGTCCATCATTCAGCTGGAAACCAGACGAGGCGTGGTTAGGAAGCTCACCATTATTCCTCCCTCCTTCCATGCTCTAAACCACACATGCCACTTCCATCCTATCCCATGCTCACTTGAAGGGCGAGCCGTCAAATTTCCAGGTAAGCCCTGCTCTTTTCTCCCACTCTCAGTTTGCTCAGTTCTTATGATAGTATCATGACACAATGCTCAGCTGTTCCTGTTTTGGACATGTGCATCAAGTCTCTCTTAATTAGACTGTAAGGAGATACTTAAACCTTTTCTTCTATTTCACCTAAGTACATTAGTGCAGAGTTTGGGTCCAGGGAAGACACAACAAATGCTTTCTAGCTAACGAGCAATTTTTACTTGACAGCAACAAGGATCTGATTCTTAGGATTCTCTGCTGAGCTATCTGGCTACAGGTGGGAGACGCATTTGGGCTGATCCAGCCACAATCTCACTCAGCCCTTGAGCCAACTTCGTGGCGTATCCAAGAGAACTATCAGAAATCAGGGTGTGATCAGAGAGTGCCAAGACCAACATCTAAAACTCAACCTTGACCTCTACAGAGTTTGCTCTCGCCTGGCAAGCCAGCAGTCATGGATGGTTAACTAATCCCATTTTCTGGATTCTGCTAGGACACAGGGACCTCTTAGACACAGAATCCAAACACTGAATTCTGAGCGTCTCCTGCAGACCTCTTATCTCAGTTCCTGGAAACATGACGCCAGAGTTTCAGTATCTATAGCCCTTGGATGGTCTGTGACTCTTCTCTTCCCTCATCCACCACTTACAACCCCTCAGTAAGTTCTGCTGACCCAGCTCCCAAAACTTACCCCAAATCTAACCACTCCCCACACATCTAAGGTGGCCCCACAGGCTGAATGACTTCAAGTCTCCTCATTGGCTCCTGGCTCCCATTGCTATTCTGTGGCACATGAAAAAGGGATCTCCTTAACCATCTCATTCTACCAAAAACCCTCCAAAGTCCTCCCTGGTGGCACAAGGAGTTAAGTCTCAGTGTTAGAAAGCTATTGCCCAGCCACTGAGGCCTGAGTTCGCTCCCCTGGCAAGGGGCTGACCTACATGGCTCAGCAGACCTCTCCTGTCTCGCCAGCTGCTCCCCTCAGCAGTGTCTTCAGTCGATCTGCCTGATCTGCTCCCCACTCTGTCTCTGGCGAATCCTCTCACTCTCCCTCCAATTTCTGGCCTACACCCCAGTTCTAGTATGCATAAATAAAAATAAATCTTAAAAAACAAAACAAAAACAACACTCTAACGGCTTCCCTTCAACTCCAAACCCTGACCAAGGCCACTAGGTCCACACGGCCGGACTACCACCTATGATACGACTTACCGTCAGCCCCCCACTGAGCTCATTCAGTCACACCCCACACCCACCTTCTGTTTCCTGAACATGTTGAGTTCCTGCCCACTTCTGGGTCACTACTCTCTGCCCTGAACAAGCTTCTCCCCACTGTGCTCCTTGCTGCCTCTTTCACATCTACCCAAATGCCACCTCTCCTAAAACAGAGCCCTTCCCCAAGCCTCCTGCAATGGAACTTTGCTCAGTACCAATGGAACACACTGCTGACCACAGACAGAATCAGACCATCATGCTATCAGTCCAGAGTCTGCCTCGACACCACTCTGTGGGATCCTCCATAGTCTATGTCTCCCAGTGGGGCGCCATGTCAAGTATACAACACTTACTGAGCTCTTATTGAGCACAAATGTTTACTTTTAAACTTATCAAATCATTAGATACAAATGCACTGGACTATAGTGATGGCACATGGGTGATTTGGTGATGGGAAGCCCACAGGGATTACAACTGAGATGAAAAAATGCACAAAATGATGTAAAAATAAACTATCATATAATAAATAAAATGAGCTGGTGTGTGGGGGAACCATTAGATACAGCTAAAGAATCACAAGCTAAAAAAAAAAAAAAAACCCCATTGGAAGGAGCTGATAAATCCTGCAGGTAAGACATTCAAGGGTAAACATGGCCCAGCTCTGCAGCATGAGGAGGACTATCCTGGGCTCTCCCTGGTGGTGCAACGGGGCAAAGCACAGCACTGTGAAGCCCTACACAGCCGCTGCAGCACGAATTCGATCCTAAGCCAGGGAGCTGACCCACATGGCCCAGAGACCTCTCCTGTCTTGCCCGCTGCTCCCCTCAGCAGTGTGTTTCAGTCAGTCTGCCTGTTCTGCTCCCCAGGGTCTCCAGGGGACCCTCTCACCTCCCCCATCTCTGGCCTGTACTGCAGTTCTTGTATGCATAAATGAATACATCTTTAAAAAAAGAAAAAGGACAGTGCTGGATTTAGAAAGACCCAAAAAGACGACAACCAGGTGAAATGTTTGATCCTTATTCGTTTGAATAAACCAGCAGTAAGGGACAATTTGAGGAGGACAAGTGGGGAAATGGGAATATCACTGGGGGAAGATGATCTCAATGAACCATAAATCTGTTAACTGCAATGTTATTTGTTGTGTAGGAAAATGTTCCAATTAAAAAAAAAAAAAAAGCACAGTCTGGGATTTTGACACCAAAAAATCTTTTTAAAGCATAACAAACTTGGGGCCTCTCTGGTGGCCTAGAGGTTAAGCAATCAAGTTCAATCCCAGGCCAGGGAGCTGACCCGTAAGGTACAACAGACCTCTCCTGTCTTGCCCACTACTCCCCTCAGCAGTGTATTTCAGTACATCTACATGTTCATTCTACTCCCCACTGTCTCTGGTGAATCTTCTCACCCCCATACCTCTGGCCTATATCCCAGTTCTTTCTATGTAATCAATCAATCAATCTTAAAACAAAAAGCACAGTAAAATTTTAAAAAATATATCAAAACACAATTCAATAAAACTGATGTCAAAAATAAAATCTCTTTCATCTCCAGCCTGTTTCCATTACCCTATTTGATTTTTTTCCTCACTTCTAAAATGGTTTACTTTTTACAAAATCTTGTTTGTTTACTTTCAGTCAGCCAGATGACCTTGTCATCTCTCCAAGGGCACTGTTTTACAGCTGGGCCTAGGACAGTGGCTGATGCACAAGGTGGGGGTTTAGGGACAAATAAGAACCCTTGTACATCCTGGGGTCAGCTGGCCCTCTGGAGGTGAACCCCACCACTGCCGACCACCAGACCCAGGAGCTCAGCCTCTCCTCAAGGGAGGAGGACAGGTGCAGGGACAGTGGCGTGGGAACCCCCCTTATGTCCTGTGCTCTGAGCTGCTGGGCTGAGCTGGGGGAGCACTGGAGTCGAGGCAGGGGGGCTCACCCGCAGGAAAGAGTCCAGGGCGCCATTCTCCATGAACTCAGTGAGAATCATGACCGGCACACTGTTGGTGACCACCCCTTCTAGGCGGATGATGTTGGGGTGCTCAAACTGGCCCATGATGGAGGCCTCGCTCAGGAACTCACGCCGCTGCCGCTCCGTGTATCCGCCCTTCAGGGTCTTGATGGCCACGCAGCTCTCCTTCTTCCCTGGGGCCTTGAGCCGACCCCGGCACACCTCACCAAACTCGCCTTCAGCAAACACGCAGAGGGTCAGCCCTCCTCTCCCTGCTTGCCCGACACCCGAGCCCGGTCTTCCCCGACACCCCAGCCTCTTCCTGGGTGCCCCCTGTTTTCCTCTCACCTGCACCAATCACCTCTTCAATTTTGACATAGGAGACGTCAATCTCTTTTGCAAATTCCCGCACAGCCTCATTGGGGTCTTCGTAAGTGAAGGGGTCGATGTAGACCTTAGTACCTGAGGAACCAGGAGCCCAGTTAGCCAAGAGGTAACGTCCCCCGAACTCAGACTCAGAGCTCCTGCCCACGCCCCATTTCCTTCAGGAGAGGGTTACCCACCGTGCCCAATAAGATACTGTCCGTGTTTGTCCGAGTACTCGGCTTCTCGCCCGCTGCTCTGCTTCCTGGAGCCAATGGGAAAGAAGCAGGAGGTAAGGCACACAGCCCTGTGCTCCCACAGGGACCTCATCAGGTAGGGAGCCGGGCTCGGAGAAGCTGCCAAGTGGAAACAGGCCCCTGGAGCATCCCGGGAGGATGGCCCTGGAGCAAGAAGGCAGGTGGCCACCTACACAGGCACCCCCACATGCCCAGAGTCCTCACCTGAGGCAGAGAACGGCGATGACGATGACCACCAGGACCAGCACCACGCCCACCACCGCCATGCCTGCAATCAGGGCTAGCTGCTCCCGCCAACTCTCATTCTCTGGGGGAAGAAACAGTGGTGAATGGGAGACGCTGACGGGGAGGCAGGGCGGGGGCGGGGTGGGGGCAGTGCACAGTGTTTTCTACAGGCCCATGAGAAACAGGTGCCATAGAATAGCAGCGTGAATTCCTCTGAGGTCCTTCAGGGCAAAAGAAAAAGTTTCCCAACCTTATTTGCTAGAGCAGGCTATATTTTATCCTGTTAGAAATACCAGACTGCAAAAAAGTCCCATTTTGACATAAGTTTCCAAAGCCTAAAAATGTCAAGGTTTGCAGCCAAGAAGTAGAAGCAGCCCACAGGTTCATCGACAAATGAGTGACAAACACATGATAACCATACAAAGGAGTATTTTTCACCCATGAAAAACAATAGAGCCCTAACACATGAGACAACATGGAAGCACCTGGAACACATTGCCAAGAAGACAAAGCCAGTCACAAAAGACCACATATGGTCTGATTCCACTTGCGGCAAGACTAGGCCAATCTAGAGACAGACGGAGCGGTGGTCAGACGGTGGCTGCCGGAGGGGAGGGCCCGCCAAGAGAGGGTCGCCCAGGGTGAAGGGGGTCAAGAGGTACAGACTTCCAGTGACCAGTCAGCTGAGCCCTGGAGACGGCTTGGGCAGCACACAGACACCGTCAGTGCTACCGCAGAGCGTGCCAAGGCTGCCAAGGCGGTAAATCCCAACAGCTAACTATCTACGGGGTCAGAGGGTGCCTGGACCTACGGTGACCGCCTCGCACTCTGAATCATAGTTGGACACCTGAAGCCGATATAGTCTTCTATGTCACTTACACCTTAACAAAAAAGTAAAAAAATTAAAAAAAAAATCAGGGTTTCCAGGGTCTTGGGAATAATGAGAGGATTAGGGGTGAGATGGAAGAGTTCCTAGGGCCTCATTTTGGGGTGCTGAAATGATCTTGAACTCATGTGGTGATAGGAGCAAAACTGAACACACGGAAAGCCACCGAATTGTACATTTTAAATGGGTGTGTTGTACTGTGTGATTCATATCTCAACAAAACTGTTGAAAAAATTAAAAGGTTTAGCAAACCACTAGGTCAGCACATTATCACAAACAGGTGTCCCTCATTTAATCCCTGGAACTCTACAAGAGAGGCCTCATAATATTACTAATTTTTTGGATAAGAACTGGGGCTTAAGGGTCAAGTTTTCTAAGGTCGCACAGCTGGAAGGTCCCGATCTTCACACCCAGCTGTTGGTTTTGGATCTTACATCCCATGCTTTCCTCAGAGGCCAATATGCCTCATGCTTCAGAGCAAGCAGAGCGTGGGAATGTGACCCCTTGGGGGTCTTGTCTGGGCAGAGGCGAAGCCTCCTGCCTGGTGGGGTCCACACCCTTCTCGCCCTGCTCACCGTCCAGCTGGGTCTGGCTGTGGTGCTCCTGGCCGAAGGGCCCGTAGCCAGCCTCAGAGCGTGCCCGCACCTGCACCAGGTAGCTGGCTCCCCGCTTCAGCCCCCGGAGCTCTGCCCGATTTTCTGATGTCTTCAGGAACCTCACGCTGCTGGGACCTTCTGCACCCTGTGGAAGAGGAAAAGGGGGCTGGCCGTAAGCCAGGGTTCCCCAGTTTCTGCTGCTCCTGTCCCCCCCAACTTGTGCTCCCATCCTAGCACCTTGGTCTTGCAGGGAAGCTGGTGGGGGCTTCGTGCTCACTTACGTGTGCACCATCCTATATATTTTGCATTTATTATGTCATTTTCTTATTTATTTGAAGTTTTATTTTCACTTATTTATGCACACAAGAACTGGGGTACAGGCCAGAAATATGGGGGTGGGGCAGTGAGAAGATTCACTAGAAACAGAGTGGGGAGCAGAACAGGCGGATTCATTAATACACGGCTGAGGGGAGCAGCGGGGGAGGGGTCTGTTGCGCCATATGTGGGTCAGCTCCCTGGCCAGGGATCGAACTTGAACTTGTGCCATGGTTGCTGACAAAAACTTCATCGTGCTGAGACTTTAACCCCTGAACTGCCAGGGAGGCCCTTATTATGTCATTTAATCTTTCCAGCAATTCTGTGGGGTCGGTACTGATATTGTCACTATCTGAATGATGGGGAGACCGAGCTCAGAGAAGCCTAGTGGGTGGCCCAACATCATACAGTACAGGAGCCAGAATTCACGCACCTACCTAATGCCTGCAACAGCTGTCTGGCCCCAGGAGCCTGTCCCAGTGACCAACCCCACTCCAGGTGCAGACTTGTCCTCACCTTCTCGTGGTACTTGACTTCATAGTCTAGCACGGCCCCACTGGGTGCCCGGGGAACAGCCCACGCCAGGCTCAAGCTGCTGGGTGATGACCGTGTCACCTGGATGTCAGACACTGGGGGTGGCACTGTAAGAGACAAGACACGTTGGGGTCCTTCCACAAGGTGGGTCTATCCCTTATGCTGCCCAAGACTTCCACCTGTTCCCTTTGGCGCCTCCTTTGCAACTTCTCTCTGCCTCTTTCCCCGCAAGCCTTTATTACTTTACCTTCCATACTTCATGGGGACCCACTCCTCAGCCCTGCCAATTTTCCTTCTGGCCTTCACACTCCTTGCCTGCCTTCTCCACCAACTTCTCTCCCAAATGGGCTGCCCACGGTAGCTCACCCTCCCGGTCGGTGGTGACGTTCACAGCCTCAAATGGGACAGGTCCGGTGGCTAAGGAGGATACCCCGTTCAAGGCAGTAACCTCAAAGGTATAGGTGAAGTCAGGACGCAGTCCACGAACGGTCACCCAGGGCTCCCCCAGGTTTCGGGGGCCGGGATCGAAGGTCAGGTCTCCCCCGCAGGGCGTGCAGGACCCCCCAGGGCGGCACTCCCGGCAGCGGAGGGCGTAGGTGAGGTCTTCCCGGCCACCTGACTCCAGAGGGGTACTCCATTCCAGCCGCAGGGAGGAGCCATTCAGGCGCGAAACCACGCTTCGTGGAGCAGAGGGAGGGGCTGCGGGATAAGACAGGTAGCCACGCTGACTTCTTGTCTTGGCTGGGCAACAGCAAGTTGGGGTCAAGAGTGGGAGGAAGGTCTGAGAGGATGGGGACCCCGAAAGACACTTACTAGTGCAGGGTGCACCCCGGGGGTCTGTGTGGGCTCGGAAGTACCCGATGCGGCACTGGCAGATGGGGGAGCCAATGGTGTTGGAGTGGCTATTGGCTGGACATGGCTGGCAGGAGCCCTCCCCGGAGAGGGGCTTAAAGGTGCCCTGGGAACAGGCTGAGAAAAAGCATTAATCAAAATATTCTGTGGTTATAAGACCTCCCACCTCCCTCACGTGGCAGTCTGATAGAAGCCAGACTCCACCCACAAGAGTGATTTTCAAATACGCACAAGATATACAGAGTGAAAAAGGAAACCCAAGTAAGCTGAAATGATCTAAACGAAGAAAATAAGTTTGTGATATGGCAATGCTTGTGGGATTTTTTTTTTTTTAAAGATTTTATTTATTTATTCATACAGAACTGGGGTACAGGCCAGAGATGCGGAGGGTGAGAGGATTCACCAGAGACAGAGTGGGGAGCAGAACAGGCA
>NW_004567133.1:69992-80711 GCF_000260355.1 Condylura cristata | reverse complement strand
CTGGGGTACAGGCCAGAGATGCGGAGGGTGAGAGGATTCACCAGAGACAGAGTGGGGAGCAGAACAGGCAGATGTACGAAGTACACTGCTGAGGGTGCAGTGGGCGGGTCAGGAGAGGTCTGCCACGCCATGTGGACTCCTCCGGGGCAGGCGGGGATAGAACTCATGCGGAAGTGGCTTTAGCTTCTTAGTGCAGTGCTTTAACCCGCTGCGCCACCAGGGAGGGCCTGCTTGTGGGATTTTTTAAAGCAACTTATTTATACACATAAAAGCTGGGGTGTAGGCCAGAGGTGTGGAGGGTAAGAGGATTCACCAGAGACAGAGTGGGGAGCAGAACAGGTGGATCTACTGAGATACACTGCTGAGGGGAGCAGCGGGGAAGGGTAGGAGAGGTCTGCTGCGCCATGTGGGTCAGCTCCTTGGCCAGGGGAGCAAACTCAGGCCTCAGTGGCTGGCGATAGCTTTATAGCACTGAGACTTAACCCCTTGTGTCACCAGGGTGGTCCCACGCGTGTCTTTATTAACGAGAGACAGCAGCGGGTCTAATAGCCATTGTAACACCAAAGTGTTGAGCAAAATCAGCATTTGACATTCCCGCGTTGTCTGTCGGGCTGAGAAAGCACCCACCATCTGCATGGGGCTCCAGGCTTATGTCCTGCTATGGCCCCCTGGGCTCTGTGCTGAAATTCCACAGAGAAGGAACAGCCAATTTCAGATGGAGATGAATATAAATAAATAAGTTAATGTTTATCTTCACCAAGGTCCACAGATCCTCTACATTCTACAAACTCCAAACCCAGGCTATGAACCGCTGCTGAAGACGAAAAACTAAGCAGAGGATTAAGTTAGAGGAAACAAGAGTAGACATCTAATGTCTTAGTCTGCTGAGCCCATGAGGGACTCTGAGGACGGGCAGGCAGTCCAGCACCGCCTCCACGTCCAGAAAGGAGCCGAACGTGGTTAGGAGAAACAGTGTGGAAGTAAGGGAGAGTTCAGAACTATGCTGAAAATGGGCCCTCCAGTAACTAAGTACCCGGAAAGCAAAAACAAAACAAAACAAAGCTTAAAATACAAAATTAAGGCCCTCCCTGGTGGCGCAGAGAAGCTAAAGCCACTTCCACATGAGTTCGATCCCCGCTTGCCCCGGAGGAGACCACATGGCACAGCAGACCTCTCCTGGCCCGCCCGCTGCTCCCCTCAGCAGTGTACTTCGTTGATCTGCCTGTTCTGCTCCCCACTCTGTCTCTGGTGAATCCTCTCACCCTCCGCATCTCTGGCCTGTACCCCAGTTCTGTATGAATAAATAAATCTTTAAAAAAAATACAAAATTAAGTGGGCAAAGAATGGGGGACAGAACCTTCCCCACACGGATGGGCAAAATGATTTTATGGGGTGGCGCCAGCCCTCACCTCGGCACTTGGAATTCCCATCGGTGGCCTCAAACCCCGGAGCACAGCTACAGCCGGTGACCGGCGGCCCGGTCCACTGGCCGTCCTCCCGGCAGAAGAGGCTGAGGCTGGGGCCGGGGGCCGGGACGGCATCTGCCACGCAGCTCCCTGTCACGGACACCACAAGCTCTCGAGGCACGGTCTCCGGGAAGTGGGTGAGGTTCATAATCTGCTGGGCACACTTCTTGTAGAAGAGGTGTAGGGATAACAGGGCCATGCAGGCGCCCTGGTCCTGGAAGGCCAGGTAGAAGCCGGCCTTGGTGAGTGGGCCCAGACGCAGCGTCTTGACATTCACCTTCCCTGTTGCTTCGGCCCCCGGACGCTTCCGGGTCAGGTGCTCAGCTGCTACTGTGTCCACCTGCCAAGTCAGGGAGGAGACTCACTGGTACTGTGGCCTGTCCAGGGACTATGTGGACGGTCTTCTTCCTGGCTCTTCCCTCTCTCCCTGACCTGCCCGGTTTGTGCTCCAGAACTTTCTCTACATGCACTTTGCTGTAGGCACCAACGTCGTCCTTTAATCCTTGCAGAGATCCTACAATACGTGCAGCCTGTTCTGCAGCCCCCTTCCGTGCATTCGCTCGTTCTACAAATGTACTCAGCACCGAATCTAAGCTACGCCTTGGACTCAGTGCCAAGGAAAAACAAATGAAGGAAACGAGGTCAATTATGAAGTATAATGCGTGCTACTACAGGTGGGACCCCAGGGCTGGGAGCATCAGTGTCCCAGGAAAGACCTTGGAGCTGGAACTTAGAAGACAAGTAGGAGCTGGTAGAAGAGGCAGAGGAAAGGCATGCTGGGGCGAGGCATCGGCCAGGGCCCAGGCCAACACACGGGGCTGTGCAGGGCGAGGTGTACGTAGTTGGAGAACTAGGGGAGAACAGGGTGACGTGAGCACAGTGGGTTGGAGCGGGAGGATGACCTTCCCTGGGGGCCAAGCAGGCAGCCCAGGGGCCCCAGGGTACCTTGACGTAGGGGTTCTCCATCCAGGCAGGCGTGAGGGCCGTTGCCGTGTCAGCATCACTCTCGAAGTAGAAGACAGTGAAGGTCTCCTTGCACGAGCGCCCGGCACGAGGTAGGGACAGGCACTCGAGCATGGTGAAGCGCAGGGTCGCGTACACATGGATGGCACCTCTCCGGGGGACCCAGCTGGTGCGCAGCCAGTGGGCCTGGCCGGGGGGCCGCTCCACGTCGCACACCTCGTAGGTCCGCACGCTGTGCTGCTCCTCATCCAGGCCACTCAGCTCCTCCCACTGTGGGGAGAAGAGGACCAGCTTGGAGGCTGCGGAGCAGGGAGGTCAGCGGAGGCTGGGGTCACTAAGCAAGGAGGGCTTGGCGTGGGGTCACCCGCTTTTGCCGCTGCGAGGTGGGGGCGAGGTGGCATAGGTCGCAGGTCAGCACAGGTGTCCTCCTCCTTCTGCTTCCCTCCGAAGGTCTTACCTGCCCCTCCACCTGGGGGAAAGTCACCCACTTCAGATCGGCAGTCTCCAATTTTGTGTTCAGTAGGGTCTCTGAGACAGAAACGGACAGTCAGATGCCTGGAAACTGAGACAGGTGAGTCCTCTGAGCTCCAAACAGGAGTTGGGCAGAGGTTGAGAGGAGGAAGGGAGCAAGCCTTGCCCTCTGCCCCCACCCCACTCCTAACTGCCTGCGGGCTCAGGGCTGCCCCTCAGAACCCCCAGATCTGGACTCTGGGAATGGCTGGGCACTGGGGTGGGAGGTGAAAATGCTGGAAGAAAAGGATACATAACTCAGAAAGCATGAAACCAGGACCTGACCTGTCTGTGGTGGGCAAAGGGCTTGCCTTTCAGAGCTCAGAGCATGCCTCAGCCTCCAAGTTCCCTTCCCCAATTCCAAAGTCCTTCCCTCCCTTCCGTCCCCCATCCTCTCTTCCTCTTCCCAACACTCTTTTGGGACCAAACACTCCAACCCCTAAGATTCCAGAAGGTGGGCGCAGGGCTCCTGAGGCCTCGGCCCAGCCCTGACCCCCAACCCCTCCCCAGCAGCTCACTGCTCACTGCCCGGGAAGGAAGTGCTGGCGCTGGGACCCTGGGGTTCCCGCCCTGGCCCCTGCCCCACAGAGGACTCACATCTGGATTTCATTACAGGAAGGAGAAAGGGAGATTTTAGGGGTGTGTGTGCGTGGGGAGCGGTGAACACACCTGGCTCTGGCCTCAGGGGAGGGGTGTCAGGCGGAGGGGCGGGGCTCTGGCAGAAGTGGGGGATTAAGAGAAACTGCACAGCCCCTGGCAGTGGAGGGTGGAGTGAGGCTAGGGGAATCCCCTGAGAGGCCAGGGCAAGGTGGGGGGCAGGAGGCAGGGCCCTGGGAAGAGAGGAGGGCCCCCAGGGGAACCCACACTAGCACCTGAGACCAGGTCCCCCCCTCCATCCTGGGGGGACTGCAGGAGAGAAGGGCAGGAAGGTGGGTGGGGCAGCCTCTTCTGAAGGACCAACTCATGTCCAGGTCAGGTTTGGGGTCTGGCGGGACCCCCATTAGCTCGAGGTGAGGCAGGGGGCCTCCTTGGGTGGCAGCAGACAGTGCAGCACACTGGGGACAGGATACGGGTTCTGGGAAGAGGGTGGATGGAGGCTGCTGTCTCCACCCTCCATTGTTCCAGGCTGGATAGTGTTTTCCTGTCTCCAATTTACACACTGTCTGTTTCAGGGCAGTCCTCCCAAAGCCTCACTTTCTCTCGTCCTATCTGGGTCTTGCCTGCCTCTGGCTCTCTCTCACCTGTTAATTTTCTCCTCTCATCTCTCCATCCACTTCCATTTCTCTTTCTGGCCATCACTGCCTCGCCCCTGTTTTTTTCTATGTCCCACTTTCACTTTGCTTGGGACACCTGGATAAAACTATTAATAGTTACTTCTCCTAAGTCTCAGTCTGTTCATCTGCAAAATGGGAAAACAATACCTCCCACCCACTGAATTGTTGGAACCATGAAAATGTAAATCCCTTAGCACCTGCCTCAGAGAACTGGGTAATTAGAATCAGAAGCTCAGCCAGCTTTTCCTCTCTGCATCTTTCCTTCCCTCTCATCACACTGGATCTTGGTGGTTTTCTTTGCTTCTGTCTGCCTTCTGCTCCCATAGCCTTTCCCCCATCTTTTTCTGAGTCCGTCAAGTCTCTGCCACCCCATCCAGCCTTTGATCCCCAGCCCAGGGCAGTGCTGCCCCAGCCTGAGGGACAGGGGTTTCTAAATGCCTTTGATTTCTTCTCCTCCGCAGCCCCCCCATGGCCCATTCCCCAAAGACCCCTTTGATTCTAGGCAGTGAAGGGGGAGAAGGAGGCAGCTCATTGAAAGGAGATTACAGCCCTGGAAGGAGGGTCATAGGCTCTTGGTTCTCTGGGTAGGGGCTAAAGGGAGGGGACAGGTTAATGGATGAAGACATATTTAGGGAGAAGAAAGAAAGATTAGAAATTTATAGACTAATTAGCTGAGCTCTAGACTTGGGAGCCATGTAGGTCAGATTCTGCAGGCCTGCAGGGTGGGAGGAAAGCTAGCTACCACTCTTGCAAGGCTGGGGTCTAGATGGCATTTAAAGGGCTGGGTGCAGCCTGGGGAAAAACGGGGGGGGGGGGGGGGGAGAGAGAGAGAGAGAGAGAGAGAGAGAGAGAGAGAGAGAAAACATCAGAACAGGGGGGGGGGGAGTGCCCTCTGCTGCAGAGGCTTTACTGGAGATTTGGGGGCTGGAATGTGAGAGCAAGAAATGCCCATCTAGACAGTGTCATCAAGCCTCAAGGTATAAAGGCTCAGGAATGAGAGGCAGGGGTGGTTCTACGGCCTAGCACAAAGTTCTGCGTTGTCTGCTTTTGCTTCTCAGGAAATCTTTCCTCGAGTTTGGGGGGAGGTGTGACAGAAACTTTGGTAAGAGTTTTGACTGTTGGAACAGAAGACGAAAGGCTGCCAAGGGCGTTTGGAGTCAGCAGTAAAAACTTGGGGAGCCAGGGAAGAGAAGGTCCCGAGACTGAGCTCGACTCTAGCCCTTTTGCCCAAACAAAAGAAAACTCCACTCCCCGCTGGGCCGCCTCCTCCCCGCCCCCTCCCGTCCTAGCACTATTGGTCCTAAGTGTTTGGGTTGGGGTGCCGGCGCAGGGGTAGAGAGAGGATCGGACCCTCCACTCTGAGGCCCAACTTCGGGGGCCCCAGGATGACGGGGTGCCCCCAAGTAACTCACCTTCTAAAGCAGCCGCAAGCGAAGCCCAGCAGAGCAGAACTCGGACCTCCATGGCGCCGCCTCACTCCGGTTGGATCCGATCCGAGTTTGGGGGGCGCTAGCCCCCCCAGGTCTGAACACCCCCTGAGCGGGCAGACGCCGACTCCGCGCGCAGGACTCTTGGCCCGGGCCCTCAGCGCGGGCCCAGGAGCGCGCGCCAGGCACCCGATCGCGGCGCCCAGGTGTGGCCCCGCTTCCCCGCCGCGCGCGCGGGCAGGGGGCGTCCTTCTGTGCCGCGCCGAGCAAGACGTGGCTGGAACTGCGGGTCTCCCTGGGGCTTGGGGTCTTGTCCTGGCAGGCTGGGGTCCGCCGGCCGCTTGCGGTCTTCCCCGCTCCCTGGAGGGATGCTGCTCGCGCCACGGGGACCAGTGCGGTGCGCTCGGCGAAGGCGCGGAGGGTGGGAGCCGGAGCGGGGACCCGAGCGGGAGGGAGGGAGAAGCGGCGCGGGGCCGGGCTGGCAGGGGCTGGGCCGGGCTGGGACTGGGTCTGGCGGCGTCTGACCAGGGAGGGAGGGGCGCGCGGGAGGCGGGGGGAACCCCCACCCCCCGCCCCAACTCGGCTTGGAGGCTGGGGTGAGCTGATTGGAGCGCGCGCTGCTGAATAATTCATAAGGGAAGCGGAGCTGGGAGCAGAGCTGAGCAGGTCGGGAAGTTGGGAGAAAGTTTGGAAGAGGGGGAGGGGCGGCGGGCGCGGAGCCTGGGGACCGCCCAGACGTGCACTGGGGCGGTCAGCCCTGGCTGGGACTGTTGGTGTCCCGGCCCGGGCCTGGGGGATGCGTCCAAAGTCGGCACACGCCAGGCAGCAGAGAAACACACCTAGTTACACTGAGGGCCACGGCCGTGCGCAAAAATGGCATTGTAGTCTCGAAGCCCGTCGGACCTCGAGACTTCGGTTGAAGACTTTGGTTTGTACTCGATGCGCTCAATATCCCCGAGTTGGTGCTGGGACAGTGTTTGGGGAAAGCTTTAAGGATGGGGGATGGCCCAGAGACAGCGATCCCATTTAGATAATCCTGCAACAGTCACATAAACATTCAACAAGCATTGAGTATTGGGGATCTGCTGTGTGCGCACCCTAGAGCCAGAAAATGTGGGGAGGAAGCTGGGCGATCGATTGAGGTGGGAAGGACGGTTCAAAAATACTGGAAGCCTGGGTAAATAATAGGCAGGTGAGTCCGAAAGACACGAGGCTCAAGTCCCTGCCTTCACTCCCGGTCGAGTTCGGGAGACTCCTAGCCGCCAGAAGACCTGGCCCCTAGGGCTGGGGCCTGGGTTGCTGCGGTCTTTCCTGAAGCTGTTTCCTGTCTGGCTCCTGGGGGCCCTTGGGATGGCTGGGAGGGCCTTTCCTCTCTTAGCCTGCGCCCCTCTCCTACTGCCTCCTCCCCACAACCCCCCACCCCATTCAATCAGAGGGGAGAGACCAGGAAAGCAATGCCCCTCCCACCAGTCCTCTTCTAGGGTGGGTCACCTGTAGTGTGGGTCACGGGATGGTTGGACTCTGCCAGGGGACAAACTGGAAGGAAAGGGCTTAGACTCAGAAGGTATTTAAGGGGGACAGTGTGGAGAAGCCAGGAGGCTTCTCAAAACTTGGGGGCCTGCCAAGAACCTCTAACACCCGAGAGGACAGCCAGGCCTGCAATGACCTCTCGTCACAGTGCACTTATCTTCCTGCCACAAGTGGTGCTCCCTACACCCCTGCCCTTCCTCGTTGCCCTGCCTGGGTCCTGCTCCGGGTGGAGGGGGGGGTCACTGAGGGCAGGAAACAGCCGGCTTTGCTGGAGCCAGGCAGACCAGGCCATGGCTGGGAATCCCCTCCTCCTTCCCTGATCCGAGCCTAATCTCCCTTCTCTTATTTAAGTTTCTCCTTCTATGCTACCAATCTCCCCACCTCCACTCCCCACACACCTTTCCAGCTCTCAAGCTGGGCTCAGATTCTCTAGGGTCTCTATCTCCTTCTGGGTTCTCCCCTCAGATGGTTGGCATTTTGTCATTTGGAGGAGTTGTGTCATATGGAGGACCGATGATTCATCATTATGGGGTGGGAGATTCATGGCCTGAGTGATGAGAGACCCTCAGGCACAGAGAAAGGAGACAGAGTGGAGTGAGGCCCAGACAGAGGAGAGACAGGAGTGGTCTGCTGCACCATGTTGTTCACCTGCCTGGCCTGGGATCAAACTCATGCTGCAGTGGCTGTGGATAGCTTCAGGTCACTGAAGATTCAAACCCTATACATCTGTCGCCTGAGGACCAGAACCCTCTCAGCAATAGGGAGGAGAGCAACTGATGGAAGAAAATACCCAATATTCCCATATTATGGGTCCTTAGTCATTGTTCCCAGTCTGTAATCCAGTTCTTAGTACTTAGTGTATCCCAATACTTTTTTAAAGATTTATTTATTCATGCATGCAAGAACTAGAGTGCAGGCCAGAGGTGCAAGGGATGAGAGGATTCACCAGAGACAGAGTGGGGGAACAGAACAGGCAGACTGATGAAGTACACGGCTGAGGGGAGCAGTGGGAGAGACAAAAGAGGTCTGTTGCATCATGTGGGTCACTTCGCTGGCCAGGGATCAAACTCATGCTGCAGTGGTTGTGAATAGCTTCAGAGTGCTATGCTTTAACCTGTTGTGCCACCAGGGAGGGCCCAAAGGTTTCATTTTTATTAATTGTATTGGTAGGGACCTCCCTGGTGGAACAACCCGTTAAAGCAAGGCACTGTAAAGTTAACAGTAGCCACCGCAGTGTGAATTTGTCCCTGGCTAGGGAGTGGCCCACATGGTGCAGCAGACCTTTCCTGTCTCGTAAGCTGCTCCCCTCAGCAGTGTATTTTAGTCAATCAGACTGTTCTGCGCCGCACTCTGTCTCTGGTGAATCCTCTTACCCCCTCCCCCCACATACATACCTCTGGTCTGTACCCCAGTTCTTATATGCATAAATAAATCTATGAAAATAAAATAAAATAAAAATTTAAAACAAATTTAAAAAGAAACCTTTACTAAGCATCTATTATGTGCTGATGATCGCTATTCTAGTTTGCACAGTTTGGAAAACATGACTCAAGGCCTCAAAGATTTTAAGATCTGGAAGAAATAATATTGTTTTCCTTTTCCATAGAGAGGGTATCTGTGATTTTCACTCCAGTATCAGGAGTCACTTTTGGACTATCCAATAGGTGTGAAGTCATTTCCTATACCCTCTGAGCCCGATGGACCACTTCCCAGGCATGTTAATTCAGTATCTGAATCACATTTCACAGGTGAGCATCTCTGTCATTACCCGATTGATGCTTGTTCCACAGACCAAAACAAAGCTCTGGTCCTCTTTTCTTCATTAGTGGAAAATTCACTCCCCTGCCCCTTAGTAAGCTGTCACCTCCATCCCTGAATAATTGATAGGGTTTTCTTTTTGCTATCCATATCACTACAGTGGTTTTGAGCAATCTTAGAATGTTTCCTATATGTAGTAAATCATCTCTTCCTCCATTTTATGTTATATTTTACCTGACAGCTCATGAAATTAGGCTTCAGATACCTCACCTACCTGGCCCCTTCCACCACCCTGATTAATGAGTGTCATTCATTTAAACAGTTTAGCAGGCAGACAGTGGAGAACATCTGAAATGACATGAAATCTTCCATTTCTTACATGAAAGGAATTTGGTAGAAGTTTTGACATTACCAATAATGAATTGTAAAGCTTAAAGAGATGCTTATAAATTCTCAGTAGTGAAAGCAAAAGTTCAATCAGTGATACTAGAGAAAGACAGATACAGAAAGAATAGGAAATAATACAAAATCACATGAAGAGGTGGTCAAAATACACACATTTAAGAAAAAGGTAAGAAATAAAATTACAGAGGCATGTTGGACAGCCGCTTATTCCAAATGTTTTTCTAGACTTTGTAATACAGTATTTGTCACTTTAACATTTGCAACTGATTGTGATTTCACAATCTGAATAAACATTGACTTTTATTCCAAATGTTATGGTTCTAGTTTTGTTTTGGTTTTCTTCAGATCCTTTCAAATTGTTTAAGTTTCAGGACTCACAAAGCCTGAATTCAAACCTTGTCTGACCACCACAAATCTTCCTTAACTCATCAAATACACAGTTGTGACAGACATGTGCATATCAGGCTCTGTTAATTTATTAGTGATTGTATATTTACTTGTACGTAGCTCATGAAATGAGGTTTAACTTATGTTGTACTCACCGTTGCTAGTCCAGTGCAGACCTGGCTCAGGCTCAGTCATGCTTGATAAAATTTATTGACTAGTTATTCCTTTGACTTCCCTTTCCCCAAATACAGTCCCCCCAAATGACAATGAAGTTAATTATTTATTAAACTACCGGCCAAGTCCCTTCTGGTGGTGAAAGGGTTACAGTCTCAGCCCTACCAAGCTATTACCTGCTATTGTGCCTGAGTTCTACCCACTGCTATGGAGCTAACCCTCTTTCTCACCCACTGCTCCCCTCAACAGTGGGAATCTGCCTGTGCTGCTCCTCACTCTGACCCTCTGCACCTCTGGCCTACACTGCAGCTCTTATATGCATAAATAAATTAAAAATAAACTTTTAAATTATGAGTCAGGACACAAAGTCATCTCTGCCTTCCAGAACAGGATAGTTCAATGGCAGAAACAGCTACAAAAGTCAACAGAAGCAGGTCATTAAGTGTCAGGCATAAGTACCCAGAGGCATCTATAGGACCCCACTGGACTAGGGGGTGCACACAAAGTCAAGGCTGCGGGTTCAGGGAGACATTTCCAAAGACAGTGCTCTGTGGAGTCCTGAGGAGACTGGAAGAAATGGCTGCCTTAAAGGCAGAAATACAAAAGCATGGACAAAGTGAGATTGTCCCCAGGCTGCCAGAGTTCATGACACCAGTGTAGAGTGCAAGGACAGTGACAGTGGACCCACTGGAGAGGTGCACAAAGGCCAGCCGAGGTCAACACAGGACCACACAGGACCAGGGGCTAGTCCTCAACACCTAGGGAGCCACAGAAGGGCTTAGGGAAAATGACATCTTTGAGGCTCCCTGGTGCACGGGGGTGGGG
>NW_004567133.1:63998-69222 GCF_000260355.1 Condylura cristata | reverse complement strand
AAAAAAAAAAATAAAAAAATAAAAAAAAATAAATAAAATGAAGAGTGGCTCAGAAGGTTGAGACCTGTCCACTGTACTGTCAGTTCGGGTCAGCTGACTCCACTGTGATTCTGACACCACACTCAGCATAACCTTCCCGTTCCACTTCTAAGGACCTGTGCACCCACAGCTTCTTTTCTTCCTTCTGCATCCAGGCCAGCATATGGCACAGGGCACCTACACTCCTTTAT
Organism: Condylura cristata; assembly: GCF_000260355.1. Lineage (NCBI taxonomy): Eukaryota > Metazoa > Chordata > Mammalia > Eulipotyphla > Talpidae > Condylura > Condylura cristata. The sequence continues at coordinate 68,992 of NW_004567133.1, read as the reverse complement.
CTTGGAACTTTCCTCTATGGAGCTTCTACTTTCCACTAGCCATCAGAGGGGTGTGATTTATGTCCTAACATCCAGTGGAATCTTGCCCACACAGCCCCAATCTTGGCACTGGAGTCAGGGGAAGGGACCCTAAGCAGTGATGGAATTGCAGGGCACTGAGACAGCCATGATTGGGAGGAAGCATCCGTGAAAGCTGATAGGAAGGAGGCAAGGATAAGGGCTGAGCTCACAGCAGAGGCCAAGGCTACCAGAGGGCAGCGATGTGGAGAGCAGCAGTCTAAGGGGCTGGGGGCCAAAGCTAAAAGGGAGAGGTGGGGGTGGCATTGAGGAAGGGGGGGGAGTAATGGAAGCTCATTGTCCCAGCAGGGGGAAGTCTTTTGTTTCCTCTCTTCCCTTGGCAGCCTGACAGGATATGAGGCCAAGCCCCCCTCCATGCCAGCAGCCCTCACACCCACTGGAGTGGTCCTTCCCTTACCATTGTGTCTTTGACAGGAATGGGGGCAGGGGCACTGGCACTAGGAGGGAATGAGAACCCTATCAGTGGTAGGGGGCTGTGCTACCCGTACCCTGAAGGAACAAGAAGCCCCAGGTCTGGCTGGTGGAGCTTGGCAGGGAAAGCCGTGTGCCGGGGAGGAGCAGGAAATCAGGCTTGGGTGGGGCCAGCAGAAGGTAGCAGGTCGGGCCAGGGGGCGGTAGGCTGCGCCCCAGAGGAGATGACGCAGGGCTTCAGGCTTTCCCTAACCCCCGCCATTCCAGCCTGGGGGCCTAAGAGCTCACCTGAACCCGTGTCCCCCCACCCCCTCCATTCCCTAAGGTTGACATCACCCCCATCAGGGCAGTAGGGATCTGGTAGGGCCTTGCAAACGCAGGTGTTCTGCCTAGGTCATCCGCATTCATTTCCCTAGACTCCATCCTTCCCCGGGATCCGGGCGTCGGACTTCCCACTGCGGCCCTCCAGCAACCCTGGAATTTCATCCCTCCCCGCCGCTTCCCTCCAGGCCATTTTGCTCCATCAGCTGTTCCTGCAGGAAGGGCGCCCAGCTCAGCCTCGCCTCTCTTCCCGAGCCTTTTGTTTGCTGGGTTTGCAGGAAATCGTAGGGGCGGTGGCCACGGGCTCATCTGTCCCTGGGGCCCAGGAGGGGTGTGTGTGTGTGTGTGTGTGTGTGTGTGTGTGTGTGTGTGTATATAGTTTCTCGTGTGTGTGGCGGGGGAGGCCGTATTCATCAGCCTTTATCCTGGGGGGCCAGTGGGGAGAATGTATCACTGGGGAATTGGCCTTTGAGGCCCGGCGGCCTTGTCTCCGAGGGGCGGCCGAGGTTTGTTTTAGGAGATTCCTAGACCCGGCGCCTGAGCGGACACCCCGAGGTCACTTAACACGTTGACCAGAACCAACATCAGGGGAGAAGCGTCAGCTACTGAAAACCACCACCTCGTCCTACACACCTGGGATCCCCGAAATCCCAAGTGGAGAGGAAACGGCAGGCGCATAAGACTGTCAGACTAAGCAGTGTCTGGGAGTAACTTTTTTCTCCCTTAAAAAATGGTGGAGAGGAGGGCCTGTACGTAACCCCCGAATTCGCGCCTTCCCAGGACGCAACCGCAGACAAGGTGGCGGCGTGGACGCTCTAGCGAGCCGGGGAGGGTGGGATTGGGTGTTGGGGCGGGGGGCCTTTCGTTGGTTGCCCGTTCTTGAAGCCGCCCTGGGCGCCGCCATCTTCCCTCCCCTGCAGGCGGGGCGGGGGCGGGGCGAGCCCAGTGGCGGGAGGGGAGCCCTAGGTGTGCCGGGCTTCCGACCCGGCTATGAATTATTACCCGGGCCCCTGGATAGGCATGGACTGTTAGAAGCACCAGAGCCACAGAGGAAAATCAAGTGTGCGTTTCGTGGAGCTTTCTATTGGGAGTAGGTAATGAACAAAATGAACAAGTAAAGGAGGTGTTAAATGGTAGTTAAGTGTGGAGGAAGAAAATAGGGGGGTGAAAAATAAGGTTTGGTTCAATATTGAAGTGAGGTCGACAGAGATTTCACTAAGAAATAATATCCTCTTAGAGAAAGGAGGTATACACACGCCCATAAAACACGGGAAGATCATACATGTGGGTGTGATAGAGAAAGGAATGCAGGGGAGACATCACAAGATGAGTCGCACAAGGGGACAGGTAGAAGGGACTAGTGAAGCAGTTGACACAGCCATAAAATTAAGGTCCTCAGGCGCCAAAGCCTGATGCCAGGATGTCTGTGGGAGGTCCCAGCAGATAATAGACTATTGGGGGCTGTGTCTGAAGCTCAAACACAAAAGGTGAAAGATAAGGACATGGAGATGAAGCTCACTAGGGAATCTCTGATTCTATTCAAAGTCAACAAACCTAGGTTCACAGGGAGTGAGCCCCTCCCAGGGAGAGGCTGCCTGTATCAGGGCAGTCTCTCCACCAGCCCCCCCCCCCTCGCCCCAGCTGCTCCTCTGCCCACCTGTGCCTGTGCAGGTGCATCTTTCCACCCACTCCAGGACTTCTCTGCATTGACCTCCCTCAGTGGCTGCTGCTCTCCTAAGTCCATTTGCCTGCAACCACTCAGGTCTCTCTCCCTGCAAACCTGTCCCTTCCAGGGCAGTTCTTCCTGCCTGCTTGTGCCTATGCAAGTGTCTTTTCCTCTCTAGTCTCTTTCTAACAAACTTACTCTTTAAATATAACTGAGTCTCTGTCTTGTGAAGAATCTTGCCATGAAAGGGGATCTCTGGCGAAATCTTTCCCAGAGTGAACCCAAGGACCCCGAACTCCAAAAGATGACATCAGGTGGAATGCACATTGATTGGGTAAGGCTTTGATAGGAAGGCCATATATAGGCCACTGGGGACACTTCTGAGCAAAGGAAATGCTGTTAATACTTACACCAAGGCAGCAGGCACCAACTGTTGTAGCCAGACTATTTAGTCAATCAGAAAATCAAAAGTGGCTACCCTAAGTGTAAAGACCTTTAGCTTTTACTGAGGTACATGGGGAACCATTGGAGAGTTTGAAAAGGGAAGTGTTATGAACTATATTTGCTTTAGTAACATTCTAACTACTATTAAGAATATATTGCAAAAACAGAAGTGGAAATAACCAGATGGACCCTATTGTGATAATTCAGATAAGAGAGAAAAGCAGCTGGGGCCACAGTTGTAAGTTGTGGCTGGATACTTGTCTCATACATGTGTGTGTGTGTGTGTTTTATTTATGCATAGAAGGACTGGGGTATAGGCCAGAGGTAAAGGGGTAAGAGGATTTACCAGAGACAGTGGGGAGAACAGGCAGATCTACTGAAATAACATTGCAAGGGGAGCAGTGGACAAAATGGAAAGTCTTTGGCACCATGTGTAGGTAAGGTCCCTGGCTGGGGATTGAACTCAGGGCCTAGTGGTGACAGGGCTGAGCCTTAACCTGGAGGCCACTTGGGGAGGTCCCATACTTGATATATTTTAAAAGTAGAAGTAAAAGGAATTGTTGATGGGTTGGATGTTGGGTGTGAGAGTGTCTTTAAGCATAATCCCAAGGGTTTTGGAAAAGTTGGGAGGACCACAAAAGGAGTAGATTGGGATGGGGGATCAAATATTGGTGTTTGATTTTGACACATCAATTTTTTAAAAAAGATTTATTTTATTTGTTTAAGGAAACAAGTCTGGGTGTAGGCCGAGGGGTGGGTGGGAGGTGTGTGTGAGGGGTGAGAGGATTCACCAGAGACAGAGTTAGGAGCAGAACAGGCAGATCTGTAACAGGTACAGGTTTCACAGACTCCGCCCCCACTCCATGCTGGAACTCCAAATCTCATCAGTACCAAGAAGAAGCATGCAGGGACGTGAGGGCAGAGCTGAGCAGCCAGGTTGGGATAAAACCGGACATGTGGGTTCTTGGGGGCTCTTGACCTGGTGGTTCGCAGCTGATCGTTTTGGCTCTCAATCGGTTTTCAGCGTGCCGGTGGAATCCAAGTCAGCAGAACTGGTAGGACATCCTAGTTAACCTGTATTTCTCTCCCTCTTTTTCTGGGTAATTCCTTTACCTTTCTCCTTATAAATAAATCCATTATTTAGCCTTTTGAGTTTGTCCATTATACGATTGAATCGTAAGCGCACAGGTGAAGACCCACAGGTAGACAACCCAATTCACTTTGGGGTGCCCTGTAACAGATCCATGAAGTACATGCTAAGGGGAGCCACCGGGGAGACAAGAGACAGCTGCTGTGCCATGTGGGTCAGCTCCCTGGGTGGGGATGGATATTGCACTCATCCTCAATGAAGTCTTCCTTCCCATTTTAAGAAGTAGCCAGATTAATTTTTTCCTTAACAGGCATACCAGAGGGGATTCTCACACACAGAGAGGGAGAGGTTGCAGTAGGTGCTAAGGACAACATCTAGGCAGGGCAGAGGGTGAGATCAGTGCAGAAGTGGAGTTTAAGCAATTGCCAGGCTGCAGTGTTGGAAGTCTTATCAATTCATCAATTTGGATAATGAAGTAAAAAATTGTGACTGGTATTGGAGAGATCCAAAGTCTGTGTGGGCCACGGAAAATAGCAGTTTACTCACAAGACCACTCCCTGGCAAAGGTACATTTGGGCCCATTCCTCTCCGATGGAAATGTTGCAGAATTCCCTAGACCGACGACCACCGACAGGAAAAAGTGTTCATTTCCTCAGTCTTAGCGTAACCAGAAAGGACTTTTTAAAAAGTTTGGAATTTATTACTGAAGCTCTCCAAATGGTACTAATAGTAACTGCCTCAAAGAATGGTTATGTATATTTAATGCAGTACTGCATATTACATGCAAATAGTAACACTGAACACTTTGGCATTGTTCTCAAGTGCCTATTTATAGTTTCTTGAACTCTCATAATTTTATGGGAGAGGGTCTAGTTAATCCTCATTTTACAGAGGAGGAAACGTTGCCAGGTGGTGCTGAGGTTGCAAGTACCTGTTGAGAGAGGAGTCTGGACTCCCAGAGGCTCACAAATCCTGTAAAGGGCT
>NW_004567133.1:30394-63898 GCF_000260355.1 Condylura cristata | reverse complement strand
CATTGAGTTTCCAACTTTGATAAAGGAAAATGCAATCTCATACTCTCCCTTCCCACTAATTGAAAAATCAAGGAGCAGTCCCCTACTAAAGAATAAAGTTCTTGCCAGTCTATCTTTGCTTTGCTGAAATTAAAAAAAAAAAAAAAAAGCAAAGCTAGCATACATATGCTGCATTGAGTTTCCAACTTTGATAAAGGAAAATGCAATCTCATACTCTCCCTTCCCACTAATTGAAAAATCAAGGAGCAGTCCCCTACTAAAGAATATATGGGATTAGCAAGGCACTTCTTGCAAGACCAGCTTCCTCAGTTTTTGGCCACTATTTTGGCTTTATTTGTTTGTGTATTGTTAACTCCTACTCAGAAAAAAAGGCACCAGAAGGCTTTGAGTTCTATATAGTCCTTGGATGGAGTCGCAGCCTATTTTTAGGCTCCTTTTTTATTTCTTCCATTACTCTTCACGCGCGCGCACACACACACACACACACACACACACACACACACACACACACACAACACACACACACACACACACACACGTGTGGCGGACCGTGCTAAGTGACCGCGCTGGAGATGCTAGGGCTCGCGGGGAACAGCGGCCAATGGCTCCCTCCCGTGGTGGAAGCGAAGAGCGCAGCCAGGGGACTGGTCGCGACGTAAGTTGAGGATCCTGCAGGGGAGACGGGCGAGGCCAGGATCCGGGGGGGCATCCCAGGGATTCAAGAGACTGGAAGAGTAGGACTCCAGAATGCGCCAGCCGACGCGGCACCCGATCCAGGCCACTCACCTGGGCAAGGTGTCGCGGCCCTGCCCACCCACAGGCAGCCTTCCGCCGACACCACAGACCCCTTTCAGCGACAGCTTCCCCCTGCCTTCTCCGGGCTTTGAAGGGGGCCTCCCGCGCGGTGGGCGCTTTTCTGCAACAGGGTTGGGGGGCCTGTGAACGCTGTGGCCTAAGCCCTGCTGGAGAGAACTCAGAGGGCCAGCCGCCGTAGGACCACCGGCGCACGTGGAACCGCAGCTGCGTTAGTGGCAGGAGCCTGGTGGGCGGGGCCTTCCCGGACACGCCCACGGGGCGGGGCCGGGCCCGCGGGCCAATGGGGCGCTGTGCTGGGGGGGGCAGGCTCCAGGCCTGGCATCCCGGTAGCTGCTGCTGTCTTTCCGGCACCCGCGCCCCCTCTTACTGTAGAGGACCCCTCGGGGATCATCCCCGAGCGGCTGCGGCCTCCGGGTGGGTGAGTGAAAGGCCGGCCGCACTCGGGTGTAGGGATGTGCTTGGCCGGCGAGAAGAGGATCTGAGGCCTCTCAAACCAGCCCCGGGAGAAAGTGGGCAGGAACCGGTGGGGGGAGGAGCACCCAGCTGGTGTTGCCCGCCTGTGTTTTTGTTTTGTTAGTCGAGGGGTATGTAGAGTTTTGGGGGCTTATGGGTGAGAGAGGCCAAGGAGAGGACTAGAGAGCTTGAGATGTATTGAAGGAGGAGGTTGACAGGCGGGGAAGGGTGGGTGGGGGGACGGAGGGAGGGACTTTGGAAGTTTTTTGCTGCCTGTGAGTGGTGATTGTGTGGGGGAGTTTGGGGGGGTCCACCTTAGGTTTCGGGAGGGGAGGAGCTCTTTCTGCTCTTAACTCACTTCCCTTTCAGGGAGGTGAGTTTTCCCTTCCTCTTGTACTGCTAGTTAACTAGGGAGAGGATCTTTGCCCCTTCCTGGAACCAGTGCCATCTCAGGGATATGGGGGGAAGGCGTGGCCCCCAGCAGTCGGGAAGGACCTTGCTACTCAAATGTTGAGGGGTTTGGAGCGTGTCATTGTTGGGGCAGTGACCTGGACAGTATTCCCCTACCCCCACTAACTTTGAGATACTGGTGAGTGTGTTTCCTTGTTGGGGAAGCTTCTGGGTGTTTTTTGGGGGGCTCTGTGGAGCTTCTTTTCATTCAAGCATAATCGCTTTTGCAGGCCTCAGAACCCACTGGTGGCCTCCCCTGCCTGCTCTTGGCCATGGCTAGTGAGAACTCTCCTCTGCTGGCCTACCGGCTTCTGGGGGAGGAGGGGGTTACCTTCCCTGCCAATGGGGCCGGGGGTCCTGGAGGAGCACCCGCCCGGAAGCTCTCCACTTTCCTTGGTGTCGTGGTGCCCACAGTCCTGTCCATGTTCAGTATAGTTGTCTTCATGAGAATTGGTGAGTCGGGGGTGGGGGGGATGGAACTTATCCAGAGGTGCAGCGGGAGGAAAGGGAACTGGGATGAAGTTGGGGAAGGACCCTGGGAGAAGTAGGTGGGTGAAGGGCTTGGGGAAGGGGCTCCCTGTGGCCTTGTGTTCAGCTCTGCCCTTCCATAACTTGCCACCATGAGTGGGGGTATGAACCACTCTTGGACCTGCTTTGCCTCTCCTGTCCCAGGGTTCGTGGTGGGCCATGCTGGGCTGCTGCAGGCCTTGGCCATGCTCCTGGTTGCCTACTTCATCCTGGCGCTCACCGTCCTGTCTGTCTGTGCTATCGCCACCAATGGAGCCGTGCGGGGCGGTGGAGCCTACTGTATCCTTCCATTTGGGTGCACTGCACTGGGGTCTGGGCTCTTCTGGTTTCACAGGGATGAGGCAGGGGCCCTTCTCTCCAACCGCTGGGGGGCAAGGCAAGAGGGAAGCCAGTTCTAATGAATGTTCTGAAGGCATGTAAGCCACCTTCCAGTCTACCACATCTTCCCTTCTGCCATTTTGGTCCTTGCAATTAGGTAGTACTTATTTTTCAGAGGAGAGACTAAAGTTCAAGAACAGTAGTGACTTATACAAAGTCACATGACTTGGGGATGCCCACTGGAGATGGACACTGCTCCTGAGAACAGCCCTGGTATCTGCAGAGAGACAAAGGGGCCCTTCCTCATACTCCATTTCAGTTTCTTTTCCCTTAACACTCACCCTCTGCTTCCATTTTTAGTCATGATCAGCCGGACCCTTGGGCCTGAGGTTGGGGGCAGCATTGGCCTCATGTTCTACTTGGCTAACGTCTGTGGCTGTGCTGTCTCTCTGCTGGGACTGGTGGAAGCCGTGCTGGATGTCTTCGGGGCTGGTCTGTGCTCCCCACAGCTCTGTGGGTTTGCAGTGTCTGGAGTTTTGAGACCATGTGGGAGAGACACCCCCTCTAGGAGAGGAACAAAGTGGTCTTCTAAATTGGTTTTCTTGCACGTCTCCTGTTTGCCCAACCATGAGTAGATGTACAAGAGGGAGCTTTACTTCTGTTTGGGGTGGCCATGTGAAAACCCCTAAAATTGACAGCAAGATTGGTAGTAACCCCCAAGAAGGGCTAGGATGCTGGGGGTACAGTTGAATGGGAAGATGGCTTCTTTGAGGATAGATGAGCTAAGAGAAGGTCTGCTTCTGCTCTGAGTCACAGTTGGGGTCAGGTGCATCCTCAGAGGCTGACCTTCTAACACCACTCCTTCCTTTCTGCAGATGCCACAGGTTCCAGTGGTCTCCGGGTCCTGCCCCAGGGTTATGGCTGGAGTCTGCTCTATGGCTCCCTGTTGCTGGGCCTCGTGGGCGGGGTCTGCACACTGGGGGCTGGCCTCTATGCCCGAGCCTCGTTCCTCACATTCCTCCTGGTTTCTGGTTCCCTGGCCTCTGTGCTGGTCAGCTTTGTGGCTGTGGGTCCCAGGGACATCACCTTGATGCCTCGGCCTGGCTCCAATGGCTCCCTGCCACCCCAGGTTGGCCATTTCACAGGTTTCAACAGCAGCACCCTGAAGGCCAACTTAGGTGGTGAGTTGGCATAGAGGGCCAGGGTTCTTGGGGTTCCCATGAGGTGGGCATGTGTGGGGTTTGGTTCTTTAGAATCCTTGCATGGCAACAGATATCACAGAGCGTCAGGGGCAAGAGGTCTGGCCCTCAGACCAGAACAGTTAGATTAAGATCCATCTGGTGTGCTGGCTGCCAAGTGTTTGGTGCTCTGGGGAGAGTGACCACAGATAGTCTCTGCCTTAGAGGAACTTATTTATTTGGAGAGATAATATGTACATTCAGGAAACAATACATAGACCTAGTGTGTAGATAAGAATCCAAATGCGATGTCCTGAGCTTATGCTGGGGATTGCTAGAAAAGGGGGACCTTGAGGTGACTGGGGGTGAGTTAGGGCATTGGATGGGAGTGTGAGCGAGAGTGTCCAAGGAAAAAGCGTGGATGAAGGCCTGGAGGAAGGGCCAGAAGAGAATAGGGAAAGGAGGGGCTGAGGACTACCACACCAAGATCAGCGCTGGGGTCTTGGTGATAATGGTGGGGGAAGCCAGGGGCTGTGGGGTGTGAGGAAAGGGTGGTAGCCTCTGGCTCTGATGCTGACATCCTCCCTGGGAACGGGCCTTCCTCAGCCTTATATGCCAAGGACTATACCACGGGAGCCATGATGACCTTCGCCAGTGTCTTCGCTGTCCTTTTTAATGGCTGCACAGGCATCATGGCCGGGGCCAACATGTCAGGTGAGAGTCCTGGCCTGCTGTCTCCATCATCTGGCATGTGTGGCTACCACCCTGTCTGTGTCCCTACGGGGTGCTGAGGGCTCAGATTGTAGGATGGTGGAGGGCTGACCTATGTCTCTGCTCCCCTCCTTCCAGGGGAGCTGAAGGACCCCAGCCGGGCAATTCCTCTGGGTACTATCATCGCAGTGGCCTATACCTTCTTCATCTACACCCTGCTTTTCTTCCTCTCCAGCTTCACCTGTGACAGGTGCCTGGGGAAGGGGTAAACCTAGCTTTAGAGGGGGTGGAGTGGGGTGTCGAACAAGGTTGGTACACTTGGGTTGCCAGTGTTTGCCATGTACCTCGTACTCTTGACTTGACTTATGGATGGGGTTGGGGGTAGAATGGCTTTCTAGTCAACTTGTATTTCCATGAACATTTGGGTCTTGTGCATATATTGTTGGGCGTGGCCACTAGGCAGATGAAACCAAATCCTGTCAGTGATAGTGACTGATCTTCACTGTGGTCCCTGAGACTTGGGCTGAGGTCAGTTGAGTGTACTCTGTTTTTAAAAAAGATTTATTTATTTATGCATGCAGACCTGGGGTGCAGGCCAGAGGTGCAGGGGCGGTGAGTGGATTCACCAAAGACAAGAGTGGGGAGCGGAACAGGCAGACTGACAAAGTACACTGCTGAGGGGAGCAGCAGGGGAGACAGGAGAGGTCTGTCACCTCCCTGGCCAGCTATAGTGTCTGCGGTTAGGCTAGCTTCATAGTGCTGCGCTTTAACCTGGTGAGCCACCAGGGGGCCCATAGTGTACCCAGTTTTTTAAATTTTTAAAGATTTATTATTTACGCATACAGAACTGAGGTACAGGCCAGAGGGGTATGTTTGGGGGGGTCGGTGAGAGGATTCACCAGAGACAGAGTGGGGAGCAGAGAGCAGAACAGGCAGATGTATTGAAATACAGGGAGCAGCGGGCGGGTCAGGAGGGGTCTGCCACACCATGTGGGTCAGCCCCCTGGCCGGGGATGGCACTCGAGCTGCAGGGACTGCAGTAGCATCACAGTGCTGTGCTTTATTGCGCCAACAGGAAGGGCTGTAGCCAGTTTTTAACCTCACACAGGGACTCATTCTCACAAAGACCCAGGGTGGAGGCACACTTATTTTGCGTGTCCTCAAACCCTCCCTCTAGGACCTTGCTGCAGGAGGACTACGGCTTCTTTCGCTCCATCAGTCTGTGGCCCCCGCTGGTGCTGATCGGTATCTACGCCACTTCACTGTCAGCCTCCATGAGCTCCCTCATCGGGGCCTCCCGCATCCTCCATGCCCTGGCCCAGGATGACCTTTTTGGTGCGCTCCGCCCTCTTTGCCTCTCCAGTGTGCCCACCTGGATCTGTTTGCCTCTGTTCCCATTTAGCCCTGGCTAATATGTCTAAATCATTTCTGTTTGCACAGGAATGATCTTGGCGCCAGCCAAAGTTGTGTCCCGAGGTGGGAACCCCTGGGGGGCTGTGCTCTATTCTTGGGCCCTAGTGCAGGTAAGCCTTCTTTTGCAAGTTGCCCTTACCCTGAGGCTCTCCAGGTCCCCTGGTCCTTTGATTGTAACCTTGGAGGGGGCTGAGAGGTGTGACTGGAAAGGCAAAATGCTGTGCTGTTTGGGGCTTGGGGTGGGCCAACACCCAGCCTCCTGGTCCTTGTCCAGTTGGTGCTTCTGGTTGGGAAGCTGAACACACTGGCTGCTGTAGTCACCGTCTTCTACTTGGTGGCCTATGCTGCAGTGGACCTGTCTTGCCTGAGTTTGGAGTGGGCCTCGGCCCCCAACTTCCGGTGAGATATGACTGTATCCCCAGAGAAAGAGAGGGAGGAATGGGAAGACTTGGGCCGGGGGGGTGAGGCTGGGATTGGGGGTGGCATGGTGTGGTGTAGGGACAGGCCCTGAGTTTCCTTCCTTCTCTCCATCCACCCCAGTCCCACATTTAGCCTGTTCTCCTGGCATACCTGCTTGCTGGGGGTGGCCTCCTGCCTGCTCATGATGTTTCTCATCAGCCCTGGGGCCGCCGGCGGCTCCCTGCTCCTCATGGGCCTGCTTTCTGCCCTGCTCACAGCTCGAGGAGGCCCTAGCAGCTGGGGCTATGTCAGCCAGGCCTTGCTTTTCCATCAGGTCAGGGGAGCTTGGGTGAGGGCAGGGAAGGGAGGAAGCAGCTTGGAAACTGCCTTGCCTCTGCCCACTCCAGCCCTTCCTCCCCGCCATCTCCCATCTGTCCCCAGGTGCGTAAATACCTGCTCCGGCTGGATGTCCGAAAGGAGCATGTGAAGTTCTGGAGGCCCCAGTTGCTGCTTCTGGTGGGGAACCCCCGGGGTGCACTGCCTCTGCTGCGCTTGGCCAACCAGCTCAAGAAAGGGGGGCTCTATGTGCTGGGCCATGTCACTCTGGGAGATCTTGGTGAGTTGCCCTCAGCCCCAGCCTTCCTCTCCCTGCACCTCTCAGCCTCTGCTGTGCTTTGTGTCCCAGAGACCACGTGCTTCTCCCCAGTGGCCCTCCCAGGCAGCCACTGCTCTGGCCAGACCTTCTTCTCATCCCTTTGGGATCTGGGAGAAAGTTTGTGAGTTTGGCCCACATTCGCTGCCTTTCTCTCTCCCTTGTGCAGACTGCCTGCCCTCGGACCCCGTGCAGCCACAGTATGGGGCGTGGTTGAGCCTGGTAGACCGGGCCCAGGTCAAGGCCTTTGTGGACCTCACCCTCTCGCCCTCCGTGCGCCAGGGGGCTCAGCATCTGCTGCGGATCTCGGGCCTCGGTGAGCTGCTGCTTTCTGAGTCCCCCTCGGCCCTTCAGCCGCTACTCCCCTCCCCTAGAGAGTGACCACATATCTCAGACTCAGAAAGGAACTCACAGTCTTATGCAGATAAGGCTCAGTGCTCAAAGATAAGTGTCTGATATATCTCAGGGGAGAGCATATTAAGGACCAGAGATGGGTCATGTGTGTGTGTTCTTTCGAATCCAATAATTTAAGGCACAGGCTCTGAAAAGCATGTTATGTTTCAGGGGACAATTCTTTTGACAAGGGGGCGGGGCTACTCTATTCCATCAAATCTAGGACAGGTAGTGTCTTTTGTATTTCTTTTAAAGATCTATTTATTTACGCTTACAGGAGTACAGGCCAGAGGTGTGGTGAGAGGATTCACCAGAGACAGAGTGGGGAGCAGAACAGGTGGATCTTCTGAGGGGAGCGGTGGGCGAGACAGGAGAGGTCTGCCTGCCATGTGGGTTACTCCTGGCCGGGGATTGAACTCAGGTCACAGTGACTGGTGATAGCTTCATAATGCTGGGACTCTAACCCCTGCACCACCAGGGAGGACAGATGGTTTCTGATCACTTGAGAGGGAGGAAGACCGCTGTGCACTGATGTGGCATCACAGATTCTGTGAGGAGATGGTATCTCAGCTGAGTCTTGGGTGCAGGGAGCGCAGAGTGGTGTACTGTGGCTACGGTGGCCTCACAGGATGCTGAGGAGGGATGAGAGCCCTGATGCTTTCAGATGAAACAGGAGATTCCAAGAGCTGTGACTGCCTTAGTGCCGAGGCCCCCAGCTTCCTCCATAGCCCAGACCGGCCAACCTCTTTACCCCCGAACTGGTGTCTATCTCTTCTCCTGTGTGCTTCCTTCTCCACTTAGAATCTGACTTAAGTGCAACAGTGTTAAACGTTGCGTGGTTTGGTGTAAATCAGAGCCCTGAAAATTCCTCAGCAGGTGGTGTGACTAGTTTAATTTGCAAGATCAGCTGACATTCACACCTGCAGAGGTGTCTGAGGTAATTTGTTGTCATTGGTGTCAGGCATCCTCACACAGACCCCGGGGCCCTGCTTTTGTGGGAAATCCTGTGCCAAGAGAGCACTACTTGCACAGAATTCATCCTGCCGAAAATAACCCAAGAAAAGGGGAAGGATTCCCTCTGAACAGTGCATTCTTTTTTTTAAAAAAAGATTTTCTTTTTGTGTATAAGAACTGGGGTACAAGCCAGAGGTGCAGGGGGTGAGAGGATTCACCAGAGACAGAGCAGGCAGAATAGGCAGAGCTGCTGAGGGGAGCAGCAGGAGAGATAGGAAAGGTCTGGTGTGTCATGTGGGTCAGCAACCTGACTGGGGATTGAAATCATGCTGCAGAGTTTCATAATGCTGCGCTTTAACCCCTTGCGACACCAAGGAGGGCCCTGAACAGTACATTCTTCTGGCAGTTAGAATTTAATTTATTGGTGGTGTCTTAGAAGAGGCCTCTTGTCTTCTTGTAAACTCATCTGTATTAAAGGTGGGAGGGGGTTATCTAATTCTACAATGATAAGTCCATACGAAGAAGCAGGAGCTGTGGGAAGGGACCTGGGGTTTGGTGGTTGATCCCCACACCCTCTGAGAGGTTCCAAGAATAGGCTCTGGTGCGGGGTGAATTGGGATTACCCATTAGCCCTCATATCTACTAGCCCTGAGCCTTTGGGCAAATGATGTCACTGCATTATGCCTCATTGGGGTTTCTTATCAGTAAAAGGGGAGAACAAACAGTCCTTACCTCATAGCGTTGCTTTGGGATGTAATGAGTTAAGCATGAAGTGCTTTCAACAGGAGGTGCCCCCCTCTGCCCACTTTTTATGTGGATGTTAGTTAGCTGTCTCTCCTTGGGGGACCATGCTGTGGAAACATATCATTCGGACTTTACAGTATCAGAGATTGTGCAGCTCCAGCTGTGAATTCTCCAGCGGTGAATTCTCATCCTCCTTGAGCAGAGACAGGCCGCTGTTTCCCTAGGGACTCAGGCCAGGAGCTAGACTCAGAGGGACTGGTCTACCCAGTGGAGTCAGATTTGTGTCCCATCGTGAAAAAGGGGTACTGTTAGTTAGAAGACGGCCATGGACTGGAAGCGCTCGTTAGTTAAAAGAACGCTAAGACGAACATTGCCTTATTTAAGTAGCAGAGTTAGTCATAGAGACAAATCAAATAAATGCACATGAAAGTGTTTGGGAAAACGAAGTCATTATGTAAATGTGCATAGTGTTGTCTTAGAGCCCAAGCACAGTGGGAACGTTGTACCTGAAGGCTGACGCATGTCGCTGTTGGCCTGCTCATGTGGGTGTGTGTGAACGTGGCATCATGAACTCAGCCTGTGAGTCTGATTCCTGTTTGTTGCTTCCTGCTTCCTCCTCTCTGCTGCCAGGTGGCATGAAGCCCAACACATTGGTCCTAGGTTTCTACGATGATGCCGTCCCTCAGGACCATTTCCTGACAGACCCAGCTTTCTCAGAGCCTGAGGACGGCACCCGGGAAGGCGGGTCCCCAGCCCTCAGCACCCTGTTTCCTCCACCACGGGCCCCAGGGAGCCCCCGGGCTCTCAGCCCCCAGGACTACGTGGCCACAGTGGCAGATGCTCTCAAGATGAACAAGAATGTGGTTCTGGCCCGGGCCTGTGGAGCTCTGCCTCCTGAACGATTGAGCCGGGGGTCAGGGGGCACTTCTCAGCCACATCATGTAGATGTTTGGCCCCTCAACCTGTTGCGGCCTCGGGGTGGACCAGGCTATGTGGACGTCTGTGGCCTCTTCCTGCTGCAGATGGCAACCATACTGGGTATGGTGCCTGCCTGGCACAGTGCCAGGCTCCGGATCTTCTTATGCTTGGGGCCTCAGGAGGCTCCTGGTGCGGCTGAAGGGCGACTTCGGGCACTTCTGAGCCAACTGAGGATCCGGGCTGAGGTGCAGGAAGTGCTGTGGGGCGAGGGGGCTGGGACCACAGGGCCTGAGGAGGAGGAAGGGGACTTTGTGAATGGTAGGCGGGGAGACACTGAGGCAGAGGCCCTGGCGTGCAGTGCCAACGCCCTGGTCCGGGCCCAGCAGGGGCGTGGCAGAGAAGGAAGACCTGAGGGTGGGGATGGCCAGGAGGGGCCTGCCACTGCCCTCACCTTCCTGTACCTTCCTCGACCTCCTGCAGATCCTGCGCGCTACCCCCAGTACTTGGCGCTGCTGGAGATTCTGACCCAGGATCTGGGCCCCACGCTGCTCATTCATGGTGTCACCCCAGTCACTTGCACTGATATCTGATGCCCCATTCCAGTAGTGTGGGAGAGCCACCAGGCCCCACTGCCTACCTTGCTTAGCAGATGAAGGGAAGGGCTGCCTCCTGCCAGCCCACCTGGCCCTGACCTCACATGGGACTGGAGCCCAGTGGTGTTATTGGGGGATCCTGGTCTCTGGCATGTCAGTCTTAGGGAGAGGGCCCCGGGTGCACTAATATGGAGGCATGGAAGTCAGCGGCTGCCCTCTCCGTGGCCTCCCTCTCTTCACCGGTGCCTTGAAGGGGGCTGGGTCTCCGCTTGTGACTAGGCTACCTCAGTCTTCCCTTCCCCGACAGACTCGCTAACCCCTGAGGTTGTGACATTTTTGTTTTATTTTTCTAACTGCTGAACGTGAATAAAAGACCAAAACACTACACTACGGGCTGGCTTAGCACTGCTGGAGGGAGTTCTGTGGGGAGAGGGAGAGATTTGCTTGTTGGGGGTGTGTGGGAGAGGGCCTTAGGGCATCCCAGCGGGGAGGGAAACTGGGTTAACAGAAGCTGCCCACAGCCCCGTTGGGGGTCGGGCTGAAAGCGATTCTCGCTGGGCAGGAGGGGGCCGACTACGGGAGGGACTGCAGTTTAGGGCCTAGGGGGCCACGTGACTCTCCCCCCGGAATGCGGTGACGTCACCGGGGGCGTGGCCATCCCCAAAATTGGGGAGGAAGGAGGAAAAAAGCCAGAAAAAGTTTCTTTCCTGGAGTCCTAACAGAGGTGTGGGGCGGAAGCAGTGGTCCAGGCCAGAGGCTTGGGGCTCCTTGGGGCCCTGCCGCTGTCCGGAGTCCCCCGTTCCAGGCCATGTCGGGACCCACCTGGCTCCCTCCGAAGCAGCCAGAGCACGCCAGAGCTTCTCACGGGAGAGCGCTCCCCCGAGGTGCTCCGGGGACGCCACCAGCCCACGGCGCAGGTAAGGTGGGCCGGTGCGGCTGGGAGGACTCCACAGGCTGCCCGGCGCTCATGTCTGCTCTCCGGCTCCCTTCCACCCCCAATCCTGCTTCCTACCCCCCGCTTCCCCCAGGCTGGCCTGGGAGCTGCCCTCCCTGCCTCCAGCCCCATTCTCGGAATCCAGGTGAGGTGGGGAAGGGGAGAATAGTAACCCAAGAGGGCAGCTTCCACGAATGTCACTCTCCGCCGCTTTCCCATCCGTCCCTTTACTGTTTCTCTCCACACCTCAGCGCTGCAGCCCCACCCCAGGGTCAACTTTTGCCCCCTCCCTTCTGAGCAGTGTTACCAGGTACTGGGGGGACCAGAGGATCGGGGGCTGGCCTGGATGGGGTGCCATGGAGCACCCCAGCGCTCACAGGTGAGACTGGGATGAGTGGGTGAGGGTGTGGGAGCACCACGGTAGGGAAGGAGAATCTGTGATTTTCATTTTCTTTCTTTTTCTCTATCCCCAGGGGTTTCCCCCAGACAGGGGAGCCTTGCGCCCAGGAAGCTTGGATGCTGAGATAGATTCACTGACCAGCATGCTGGCTGAGATGGATGGGGGTCGTGGCCAAGCCCCAAGGCAGCCAGAACGGCAGGTGACTACCTGGGGGTCTCCTGCCCCTCCTCCCCACTAGTCTGATCCCATCCTTAGATTCTCAGAGCAATCCACCTCCCCCACACTCCCCCCACCCACTGCCACCTCTTCCCTGTCATGGAAGAAGCAGGACTAGAGCTCACTAGGTTGTCAGCTGCTGGGGGCAGAACCTTATTAATAAACCTGGGGCCATACACATGGAGGGGGGCTTCCACAGGTGTATTCCTAGAATGGGTCCTGCTCATGCCTTCTGGTATCTCTCTCTCCCTAGGCTTATGAGCCCCCTCATCTCCCTGCCTACAGCACTGGCTCAGGTTCCCTGAAGCTGAATGGAGGGGGTGTTCCTCCCCCGTCACTCCCAGTATCCCCCTATGGGGGCCCGACTCCAGCCTCCTATACCACAGCCACCACCCCTGCTGGCCCTGCCTTCCCTGTGCAAGTGAAGGTGGCACAGCCAGTGAGAGGCTGTGGCCCCCCAAGGCGGGGGACCTCTCAGGCCACCGGGCCCCTCCTGAGCCCTCATTTCCCTCACCCGGGCCGAGGTGAGATCTGGGGGTCTGGTTATAGGAGCCACCGTGAGTCTGGGCCAGGGGGTAAAGAGGAGGCTGCCGGGGTCCCCGGCCCTGCAGGAGGAGGAAGAAGAGGATACGGGGCCCAGGTGAGCCCTGGGTACTGGGGTTTGGGATCCTCACAGACCACTGTGCACTGATTGGGCAGGATGAGGGATCCCTCAGGGATGTGGGGCAGTTCAGGAGACAAAGGACCTGGGGGTGGTGTGGTACTGGGTGGTAGTTAGGGGGTGGAGAGGTGAGAGCTTCGCAACGGCTGCTCCAGGCCTTCCCCTGGTCCCCAGGGTGAGAATTTTTTCTGGATGAGCTTTCTGGGTGGACTTACCTGGCCACACTCGGGAATTTTGACACATTGGGAGGTAGAGGCTGGACTGAACAAATGATACCACTTCCCAGGTCCCCTTGAACCAGCCACCTGAGGAGGAGCTTGAGAGACTGACCAAGAAGCTGGTGCAGGACATGAACTGCCCACCCAGTGGGGAGTACTTTGGTGAGCTGAGCTGATGGGCAGTGATGGTGGTGGTGGTGAGGGCGGGGGCACCTGGAGCTTCAGAGGAACAGGGGATCTAGCTCCTGGTTTTGCACACTGACGCTTCTCCTTCCATGTCCTCAGGCCGGTGTGGTGGCTGTGGAGAAGATGTGGTGGGGGATGGGGCTGGGGTCGTTGCCCTAGACCGTGTCTTTCACGTTAGCTGCTTTGTGTGTTCCACATGCCGGGCCCAGCTGCGGGGCCAACACTTCTATGCTGTAGAGAAGAAGGCGTATTGTGAGAACTGCTATGTGGTGAGTATTTGGGACTTTGGGGCCGAGGGGTTGGAAGCTGGAGTCAGCAGCAGAAGGCAGGCAGCTTCCACCTAAGTTGGGGACTAGATGTTCAAACACTAAAGAAGAACAAGGCTCAAAACCTGTAACTGACAGGAAGAAGGGAGAATTAATAAGTAGCTAAATCCAGTCTTTTGGGTGGTAAGGACAACAGTCCCTTCCAAGTGTGGGGCATTTACTTTACAGTTAAGGGAATGTGTTCAATTCCTACAATACCCCTGTGAGGCAGGAAACAGCAGCTCAGAAGAGAGGTTAGCACTCATACTCAGATCTGTTGGATGCTTTGCTCCCTTTCATGGATCACATGTAGGGGGCTACAGAAACAGGATGCCTACAGGCCTGCCATGGCCTGCCCAACACTGACCTACTGGCTGTCTTTCCAGGCCACCCTGGAGAAGTGCTCCACATGCTCCCAGCCCATCCTGGACAGGATCCTTCGGGCTATGGGGAAGGCCTATCACCCTGGCTGCTTCACCTGTGTGGTGTGTCACCGTGGCCTTGATGGCATCCCCTTCACGGTGGACGCCACCAGCCAGATCCACTGCATTGAGGACTTCCACAGGTCAGGCTGGGTCCCCAATCTGGTCTCTCATTTCTTCTTCATGTCCCAGTTACAGCCTCTTATTTCTCCAACCCAGGGAAACATGGTTCTCATTCCTGAGATCTAAGACCAAATTTTTGGTCTCTCCTGTTACCTCTCTCACCCCATCTTCTCTGGCTCTGTTAGTTCCACCCAGCCCTGGGGTTGATAGCCTCCTTGGTTCCATTCTACCCCAGGAAGTTTGCCCCACGATGCTCAGTATGTGGTGGGGCTATCATGCCCGAGCCAGGCCAGGAGGAAACTGTGCGAATCGTTGCCCTGGATCGCAGTTTTCACATTGGCTGTTACAAGTGTGAGGTTAGGAGGCCTGGGCAAGGGGAAAGGGATTCTTGGGGTTTGGGTTGCTGGGTATGGTAAAGTATAGGGGTGAAGGAACCCAGCGATCTGTGTCTGAAAGCTGTTGCTTCCTTCCCAACAGGAATGTGGGCTGTTGCTCTCCTCTGAGGGTGAGTGTCAGGGCTGTTACCCGCTGGATGGGCACATCCTATGCAAGGCCTGCAGTGCCTGGCGCATCCAGGAGCTCTCAGCCACTGTCACCACTGACTGCTGAGTCTTCCCAGAAGCAGCTGCTACTTTTCCATTGTCACTGACCTCCCTCCCCGACATCTATTTTTACAATTTTGTCACAGAATCTTGTCTTTTCCTCTGATCATGAAATAATAATCCCTCAAGAGTTTACAAATACTTTCAAGTCTATTGCTTCATCTGATTCTTACAGCAGGCCAGCACACTTGTTACTGTGTGTTTTTCCGCTGAAAAGCAACTTCCCCAGATTGCATGGGTCCCAAATGGCGTAACCAAGATAGCTCTTAAATCCTGGTCCAGTTTTTGTCCCCTACACACTATAAACGTAGTAAAAACTTTCTTTTCTTAGTGATGGGGGCACTGGTTGCAGGGCGCTCCAGGGAGGCAGCATTTTCTCTTCTTATGTCTGCACACACACTACACTGAACTCACAACTTATCAAACACTAGCTGGGGATAATACCAAGATTTGCCAGTTTGGTTTAAAGGTGGGCGCCTTTGTCAAAGAGCAGGAACGATGAGTTATGCAGGTATCGCGTACTAAGACACCAATAAAGCCTGGTTCTTTACAGGGACACAAAATGGTGGGAGGAGGTGACTCAAAATGGTAGTTGTAGTCGCTAAACATTCACATCCCCCAAGTGCCTGCCCTGCGTGAGAAGGTCCAACCCTCCCTACCACCCACGAAGAAAACTCGTCAGGTGACGCCTTGACCGTCGTGCCGAGGTACATGGCGGGACAAAACAGGTTCGGGCCTCCAGGGAAGCGCGTCCTTCTGTCTCCGCCCGGAAGCACCCCTCCACTCACAGAAATCGCTATCATTCCCCGCCGAGGCCACGCTTGGCCCATTCCTGATCCCGTAGCTCCCCTCACCCGCGCGGTTCTCGCCGAAGAAAGAGCGCGAGACTTCAGCGGCCCCGCCCCTTCCCATCATTCCCCGAGCCTCCCCGCCTTTCTCTCCGTGCCTTAGTTCCAGTTCAGGCCGCGTGGGGGGTGGCGTGTGGTCGGCGGCGCCGTTCTACGGGTGGCGCAGGCGCAGGGCGCGTGGCGCGCGCGGGCCGCTCATCATCTGCTGTCCCACTTTCTTCGCGTTTCCTCGCTCCCCCAGCCGATTGCCCCGTGTCTCCCTTTCATCCTCCTCGCTGTAGTCGCCGCGCGCCAGAGGCTAGGGGCGGGCCCACGTCTCCAGGAAAACCAACCCTCGGGAGCGCGAGACTAACGGCCGCGACCGCTCCCAGGTGGGGGAGGGGCCTGCGGAGCCGGGGCTGGGCCGGTTGGGGGTGGGCGGGGTGGCCCCTGGGGGCTGGTGGAGTGTCGGGGCCTTGCACCTTCCAGGGACTAGGACTGAGGATGGCGGGGGCCGAAGGCTGGCCTTCGCGGGGGGCGGCGGGCGCGCCGCTGCCGAGGGGGCAGTCCCTTCCCTCTCTCGTCATTGTTCACCATCCTGACCACCTCTGTCCGGCCTCCAGGCCCCTCAGACCGCGCCATGGGTGACAGTGATGACGAGTATGACCGAAGGCGCAGGGATAAGTTTAGAAGAGAGCGCAGCGACTATGATCGTTCCCGGGAAAGAGATGAAAGACGTCGAGGGGACGACTGGAATGACCGGTACGACTCTCCTTTTCTGCAGTTTTGTCCCGATCTCATCCTGTTTCACTCCACCTCACTCATGGCGTTTCCTTTATAATCTTACGAGGACCAGCCATATGAAGCCGCTAGTGGTTAAGCCTATTTGGGTGCACTTGTTGGCCAAAGAGCTACCCAAGACTTGGTTTTTGAAATGTCGCATAGATCAAACCGTTAGAAGTGAGAGTATGAAAAAGCAGTACCTACAACATGTACTTAAAATGTGTGTATTTTATTGTTTGCACATTAGACCAGCCAAAGGAAGATTCAAGACAATAGAGATTTCACATGATTGGGGAAGTTGTCAGACCAGGTTTTTGGCAGACTAATTTCTTGCCTAAAATCAGAGTGTTCTTGCACACGGTGTTGGTTGGATTGATTGAATTGACTCCGTGATCAGCTTTCTGGGGCATTCTTAAAAGTTCAAGAGTGGAGGTGTTTTTAAGCTCGTAAGAACTATCTGATGGGTAATGGAGATGAGAAGAGCTGTGAAAGATTTTTTTTCCTTATTTAAGTGGTGTTATAAGTAGCTAATTGGTAGCACAGGTTCCAGTTGGAAACATTACCAGAAAAAAGTTTGAGATGACTTACTGTGATGCCATGTTTTCATTCAACATTGTTTGAAAAAATGAGTTTAGTAAGTCAGTCTGTCATATAGGATTTGTCTTCACTGTGGAGTGTGGCACTTTCTTTTCCTTGGTGTTTTCATTTTACTATTTATTTATGCATACAGAACTGGGGTACAGGCCAGAATTGCAGGGTGGTGAGAGGATTCACCAGAGACAGAGTGGGGAGCAGAACAGGCAGATCGATGAAGTACACTGCTGAGGGGAGCATGGACAAGACAGGAGAGGTCTGCTGGGCCATGTGGGTCAGCTCCGGAGCTGGGATCGAACCTGCACTGAAACCATAGCTGCTGGCTTGCAGTGGTGCATCCTAATCCACTGTGCCACCAGGGAGGGCCTTTCTTGGTATTTTCTAAGACAGAAGGAAAATGTTTCTGTGAATTCTGGATAACCTGGTTATTTCCTTTAAGTTACTAGTCTGGGTCTTGAGCTTACACTGCAAATGTGTACGTTGAGGGGTCATCATAAAGATGGTAATCACTGAAAGACTAGATTACCTGGAGGAGGGAGAAGTGGATAAGTATGAGGGAGAAAGAACTACAGGGAAATGACACTTAGCACAACTTAGAAAGATGAGTAGGAATTTCCCACATATTGGTGGAGGGGAAAAGCTTAGAGTTGGATGTAACATGTTTGTAGAAAAGAACACGTATTCTGGGTTTTCAAAAGGGATCCGCAGACTTGGGCAGAGGTGTATCTGTGAGGTTACAGTCGTTTTTACAGTAATATTTAAGATGATGCTTTTACGGTATGGACATTTGTACTGCCAGTGCTATAGCTAAAACTACTGCTCCCTTCGCACAAATCAAGGCCATGGCACCAGTTAAAAAAATTCATTTTTATTTAACCACTTGTGAAGCAGTAAAAGTTTAAAATTTTACTAAGTTGGGTTCTTGATTTTTATTTCTTGATTCTTGATTATATCGATTCATTTTAATACATGTGGGAAATGTGCGTAAAGCATTTCTGCATACTGGGGTAGTATACTGATAACCTTGAGGAAAGCATGTATGGGATTGAGTTGCAAAATGCTATTTTTTGAATGAATGTCAAGTGGTGGTTATTCATATCTACTATTAGGTAGCCTGAGCTTAACAGCTTCCTCTACTTAAAAACTTTTCTGATGGGCATGATAGTGATACTAATGAGTATGATGTTTCGATATTGTGTAATGAGATATTATGTGTTAAGATCCATTCAAAAATAGATCTTTTGAATAGAACAATGGATTTTGGTAACAGTATATAACATGTCCATTGGTATGGCTTCTCATTTAACATTGCACCTAGTCTTTAAGAAACTACCTCTTGTCAAGTTTTGGGTAGTATCAAAGGTTATCGAAAGGCCATTAAAGTATTTATTCTCTTTGCCAACTACATATCAGCGTGAGGTTAGATTTCCTTCATATTTTTTAACCAAGTGACATATCACAACAGATTGGAAGCAAATAGGAGAATCATCCAGCTGTCTCTGTTAAGTCAGATCTTAAGAAAAACTGTAAGTATAAAAGCAACGGAACTTATCTCACTAAAACTTATTGAGAAAATAGTCATTTTCATAGACATGCAGTTATGTTAAGGTATAAATTGAAAATTTATTTTTGATGACTCTGAACATGTTAAATGTAGAAAACTATAACTTACATAAGCAAAATCTAACCTTTAGTCATTCTAAGAGGATGATGGAGTTCCAAGACCAAAAGGTTTGAAAATGGATTACAGCAAATGAACAAAAGAAAATGGATTTCTTTTGTTCAGAGGTGGATAGGGGAGGCTGTGACTGCTGCAGATGGAATGACAGCCAGAAGCCACAATTTTGAGCAGTTTTCTTTAGTGGCTTTTACAAAAAATTGCATAGAATCGGGGTGTAGGCCTGAGGTGTGAGAGGTAAGAGGATTAACCAGAGACAGTGGGGAGCAGAGCTGAACTACACTGCTGAGGGGAGCAGCAGGTGAGACAGGACCAGTCTGCTATGCCATATGTGGGTCACCTCCCTGGCTGGGGTGAAACTCAGGCCATAGTATTGAAAATGCTGAGACACAACCCCTAGGTCACCAGGGAGACCAGTAAGGCTGTTAAGCAAGGGCATGGCACCATGAGATCTTTGTATGAGAAAGAACACTTTGACAATAGCATAGATTACAAGGAAAGACCAAGGGTAGGTAAATAAACCAGTGTTGCTGTTACAGGAAACAGACCCAGGGCCAAGGCAGAGTTTAGCGAAATTATAAGGAGAGAGGGTGAAACCTAATGATTGATATATGGCACTAGAGAGAAGGAGACAGGAGGAGGGAAGCATGTTTGGGTTCATAGTGGTAGAAATAACAGACTCAATTTTGACATAGTATTTTGAGGTGACAGTGGGGGAGTAGGGGGGGATACTGATAACTGGTCTGGACCTCAGGGAAAAGACCAAGCCAGGGGAAGAATAGGAAAGCCATTAATTTGTGAGTAATGGCTGAAGTAATAGAAGTAGAGTGTTTTAGAGCGTAATATTATAGTAGCTTTTAACCTGGGTAGAAGGGGATTACGAAGGTTGACTTTAGGATCTCTCACTGTGTCTTACATACTTGTTCTTACCTCCAGAGAGTGGGACCGTGGCCGGGAGCGCCGCAGTCGGGGTGAATATCGTGACTATGATCGGAATCGGCGAGAGCGCTTCTCTCCTCCCCGCCATGAGCTTAGCCCTCCACAGAAGCGCATGAGGCGAGACTGGTGAGATGGCCAGTTTCTGTCTTCTCTTCTGAGCTTCATTTCCACCTGTGCCTCAGCTCTTCCCTCTTCTTCCCCCAAATTTTGTTATTTCCTTTTCTCAAACTCCTGTAGGTCCATCTTTTTTGTTTCGTTTAAGTCCTTGGATGAGAGACCATATTCCATAATAGGCCTCTTCCTCTGTCCCATCTACCTTTGTGCTCTGGAGAGATGATTCCCTTCTTTGTCTGACTTTTGTGTCCCCCATCCTCAGGGATGAGCACAGCTCTGACCCATACCACAGTGGCTATGAGATGCCCTATGCTGGGGGGGGTGGGGGCCCAACTTATGGCCCCCCTCAGCCCTGGGGCCACCCAGACGTCCACATCATGCAGCATCATGTTCTGCCTATCCAGGCCAGGTAAAGACCTGGGGATCTAGAGTTCTTGGGGGAAGGGCAATGGTCAGCTTGGGTGGATAGATTGGGGTGCCGGAGCCAGGGAGTGGTCAGGCACAGAAGAGTGCCTATGGGGGTGGGTGCAGTTTGTGTCTGGGGCATGTCCATGGTGGGCAAAGAAAGGGGGCAGTTGGCTACCTTGCCCCTCCCCCCCATCCTCTTCCCCCACAACCAAGACTTCCTGACCGGGCCCCCTTCAGGCTGGGCAGCATCGCAGAGATT
Organism: Condylura cristata; assembly: GCF_000260355.1. Lineage (NCBI taxonomy): Eukaryota > Metazoa > Chordata > Mammalia > Eulipotyphla > Talpidae > Condylura > Condylura cristata. The sequence continues at coordinate 43,709 of NW_004567133.1, read as the reverse complement.
GATTTGGGTGTACCACCACCTGTGATGAAGACCTTCAAGGAGTTTCTCCTGTCATTGGATGACTCTGTTGATGAGACTGAGGCAGTTAAGCGCTATAATGACTACAAGTTGGATTTTCGAAGACAACAGATGCAGGATTTCTTCTTGGCTCACAAAGATGAGGAGTGGTGAGTTGCCCTGCTTTTCTGCTGTCTTTTCCCTGGCATGCTTCCCCTGGCCCTGCCAGTGGAACTTGCAGTCTTGTCCTCTTCCCATTTTCCCCAATACAGAACTACCTGGGGGTGGGGGATGGGAAGTACAACAGCATTGGCTGATGGGTTCTCCTCACTTCAACATCTGCCATAGCCCCTACCCGATCTCCCACCCCACTGTCCTCAGTGAGTGGGACACCTCCAGGCAGCTGGCCAGAGCCACCTGTTCCCTTGGGGTAGCAAACAGACTGCTTCCCACTTGCTGGTATTGGGTCATTGTCATCCCTGATCGCCGGACCCTGTGTGGCTGTGGCGTCCTCCCAAAAGCAACGAGTGAATCCAGACAAGAAAAGCAAAGATCTGAGGGTCGTTTGACAGAAAAAGAGTTTTAATTTTTTTCTTTTTGTGGATGTTTTAATTTTAATCAACCATCTTTTCCCCCCTTCCTGCTCCTCCTCCTCATCCTCTTTCTGCTCCTCCTCCTTGAAAAGAGCCAGAACTGGGAACTACACCCGCTCATCGACGGAGCTCGGAGCAAACCCACCTCCACCCCCACCATACCCAGCCCATACATGAGCCCCCTGGGCTGAGCCGCGCTGCCCCGGCCAGGCAGACAGGCAGGGCACCGCTGTGCACAATGCAGTGGTTTAGCTGAATGTGATTGCTCAGGCAGTTAGTCAGTCAGGGCCCCCACCGCGGAGTCCCGCGGGGGTGGGGCATCCGGGCCGGGCGCCCCAGCCAGGAGCCAGCCGGTGGCCCACCAGCCAGCATGGGCCCTGGGCGCGGCTAGTTAAATCTTGAGCTCTGTTTGACCAAGCGGCCAAGGTAAAGATCCTGGAGGTGACGCCTACGGCTTTTCTTTCCTCTTATGCTCAACTTGTTCTTTCTCTGTTCTCTCTCCTTTCTCTGTTTCTGTCTTCGTTGCCCATGTATTTTCCATTCTTCTGTTCTTCCTGCTTAACATTTCTTGTCTGTTTTTTTCAGTTTCTCTGTCTGTAATTTTCCCTTCTGCTTTCTATTTCTGGGAATTTCTCACTTTCTCCTTTTTTCTCATACTCCTGATTTCTTCTGTCCTCCCACCCCCAAGGTACTATTTTAAATGTTTTCTTATTCATGCTCCTCCCTACTCATCCTCCCCATCCCCTCTCACTCTCCTGTGGGCAGTACCTGAGATTTAAGGGCGCTTCAGTTTCTCCCTTTGGTTTTCCCCTGTCCCTTCACCATCTGCTTATCTTCCCATGGGGGGAGAGTTATCCTGCCTTGTTTGGCTTTCCCTATCGGTGCATTTCAGGTCTCCCTCTATCACCTAGGGATGGAGGGAGTTGGCGGGAACAGTCCTTTTGATGACTTTAGTTTGGGGTTGGCAAGGATAAGGAGACTTGGGACTTACTTCCTTAGGCTTCCTCTTGGAGGCTTTAGAAACTGCACTTTCTAAAGTTATTGTTTCCCAGAGACTTAGGCAGTAATCTGCCTTTCTAATGCTGACCTTTGTGGTCAGTTGTTCTTCCCCAGTTTATAGCTCTTAGTTTCTGACTCTCCCCCAGATCTTCTCAGAGCAGGACTTCTGGTTTTGGGGGTATTGGGTGGTTGTAGTGCACCCCTCTCCTAATCTTGCTGTTTTTATGATCTCTTGTGGGTGTGAGGATAGAGGCAATGCCCTGACTTTCCTGGGCCCCTCCCCAAGGCCTGGCCCTGGCTTCCAGTGACTGTTATGTCTTTTTCCTTCCTACTTCCTTCCCAGGTTTCGGTCTAAGTACCACCCAGATGAGGTGGGGAAGCGACGGCAAGAGGCCCGGGGAGCCCTGCAAAATCGATTGAGGGTATTTTTGTCCCTCATGGAGAGTGGCTGGTTTGATAATCTTCTCCTGGATATAGATAAAGCTGATGCCATTGTTAAGATGTTGGATGCAGGTTTGTGAATTGAAAGAGTTGGGGATGTCTTGTGACCAAGGTCTTGGCTGGGAAATAGGCTGACAGAAAGCAGAGGCTGAAGGCCAGGGCCGTTGGATTGTGACCTCTGGTCCCTTTTTGGTAGCTGTGATTAAGATGGAAGGAGGTACAGAAAATGATCTGCGCATCCTAGAGCAAGAGGAGGAGGAGGAACAGGCAGGCAAGCCGGGGGAGCCCAATAAAAAAGAGGAAGGTCGGACTGGACCAGGCCTGGGGGATGGAGAGCGCAAAGCCAATGATAAGGATGACAAGAAAGAAGAAGGCAAACAGGTCTGAGTTCTAGGGCCTCTGGTGATGGGCCTGGGTAGGAGAAGGATGCTTTGGTGGTGGTGGGATCCTAACGAGATGAAACTGGAGGGGCTGGGGCAGGGGGAGTTTTGTGTTGGGGTGAATTCTGGGCTCAGTTGTGGATGGCGGTAGAAACCTTAAAAAATTAAAAGGAAGATTGACACCCCCAGTGGTGGTCTCTCTCTCTAGACTGAAAATGACAGTCCCAGTGATGACAAAACTAAGAAATCTGAGGGTGAAGGGGACAAGGAAGAGAAGAAAGAAGACTCTGAGAAAGAAGCTAAGAAGGTAGGCCCCTCTAGCATGGTGTCCGTGTCAGGGCTGGGGTCCTGGTGGTCTGACACAACCTCTTGTGTCTCTCACAGAGCAGCAAGAAGCGGAATAGGAAGCATAGTGGGGATGACAGCTTCGATGAGGGCAGTGTGTCTGAATCTGAGTCTGAGTCTGAGTCCGGCCAAGCTGAGGAGAAGGAGGAGACTGGTAGGTTTTATTTCCTGCTTTTGGCTTAAATTCTCTTTTTACTGATCATGGGTGGGCAGGAGAGCGGTCACTGAAATTATGGAAGGGGTGGTCTTTTGGGGTGAGACTGAAAGGAAGTTGACAGCTCGCTTACCCTACCCTCCAAAACCAACAATAAAGTTTCACCCGCACCTACCACTTCCTGCACAGAAGAAACACTCAAGGAAAAGGAGAAGCCTAAGGAAGAAGAAAGGGAAAAACCAAAGGAAACTCCTGGACTGGAATGTAAACCTCGGCCCTTGCATAAGACCTGCTCTCTCTTTATGCGTAACATCGCCCCCAATATCTCCCGGGCCGAGATCATATCTGTGAGTGAAGGTGTACAGTATCTGGGGAAAGGATGATAGCCTGGCTGTTCCTTTGGTGTGGGGACGTGAGACGAGAAGACAATTGGCACAGCTTTTGCTAGCCATCACTAGTGTTCTCTTGGGAGAGAGCCCCTTGCCCAGGATTGTAACATTTGCTTTCATGTGATAGTATTCTTGAACCCTTTTTGGGTTTTCCTTGCCAAGTAGAGTAAAAGGCTATTGCCTAGGGTTCTGAGGACATGGGGATGAGAGGAAGAAGTGACTCCTTGAATTACTATGGGGTTTCTGTTCTCTTTTCCCAGCTTTGTAAAAGATACCCAGGCTTTATGCGTGTGGCACTGTCAGAGCCACAGCCAGAGAGGAGGTGAGTGGTGCCATGTGCAGGGGGAGGCCGACGGCCAACATCACCTCTGCTCCCAAATCATGCTGACATTTGCTTTCTGGTTTAGGTTTTTCCGGCGTGGCTGGGTGACCTTTGACCGCAGTGTGAACATCAAAGAGATCTGTTGGAATCTGCAGAACATCCGAGTAAGTGAGGAGTGGGATCTTGAGGAAGACAAAGTGGAATTCTCCACGTTCCATACAACTGATACTCCTTTGTGCACTGCTTCATTCATCGCGCTCGCTGTTTGCTCCATTTAGTGTGTGACCTTGTGAGCTTGGGGCACATCTATTCCTGTCCTCAGAGCTCACAGTTTAATTACTGGGGACCATCCTTTGAGTTCTGCTTCTTGGGGAAGGTTGGTAAGTTTTCTGTTCCCCTGCAGCTCCGGGAATGTGAGTTGAGCCCTGGCGTGAACCGAGACCTCACCCGCCGTGTCCGCAACATCAACGGCATTACCCAGCACAAGCAGATCGTGCGCAATGATATCAAACTGGCGGCCAAGCTGATTCACACGCTGGATGACAGGACCCAACTCTGGGCCTCTGAGCCTGGGACACCACCTCTGCCAACAGTCAGTGACTCCCTATGAGACTTTTTCAAAAGCAGCTGATATCACCTCATCTGTTGTGGGCACCTCTTTTCTTAATCCGTTGCGTTGACCTCTTTGTACCCACCCCATTAGTTTGTGCATATAATCTGCGCTGCTCCTCCCAACTTCCAGCAGAGCGGATTAGTGCTAGTGGTTATTTGTAGGCTAGGGTGGGCACATTCAGAAATGAAGACAAACAGGTGCCCCAAACCTCTCTACCTCATCTTCCCTTTTCAAATTAGGTGCTTACATACCTGCCTTTAGGGGCTTCTTTTGGTCTCACTTTCCCCTATCTTCCACCCAGAGCCTGCCCTCGCAGAACCCAATTTTAAAGAACATCACTGACTACCTGATTGAGGAAGTGAGTGCTGAGGAGGAGGAGCTACTGGGGAGCAGTGGAGGGGCACCCCCTGAGGAGCCTCCTAAGGAAGGAAACCCAGCTGAGATCAATGTGGAACGGGATGAGAAGCTGATCAAGGTGAGGGTGGAGCGGGGTATGGGTGCATCTGGATGGGGGCTAGGGGGGGACGGACAAAAGTATGGTGAACTCATGACTTCCTGTTTCTGTCAGGTTCTGGATAAACTCCTCCTCTACTTGCGCATTGTACATTCCTTGGATTATTATAACACATGCGAGTACCCCAATGAGGATGAAATGCCCAACCGTTGTGGCATCATCCATGTTCGGGGACCCATGCCACCCAACCGCATCAGTCATGGAGAAGGTGAACATCTAGCTTCCCCTATCTCCTGGTTCCCTTTTGGGTGTCCTTTCTACCCAGCTACTCTCTAGTCTTAGTTCTGCTTTGCCAAGCTAGTGCCCTCCTGTATGGCTTATTTCTTGCTCTGGCTTCCTCCTCCAACCTGTTGTGTGTCTGTTCCCAAAACCATAGTGCTAGAGTGGCAGAAGACATTTGAGGAGAAGCTGACTCCCCTGCTGAGTGTGCGGGAATCACTTTCAGAGGAAGAGGCCCAGAAGATGGGCCGAAAAGACCCTGAGCAGGAAGTGGAAAAGTTTGTCACCTCTAACACTCAGGAACTGGGCAAGGATAAGTGGCTATGCCCTCTCAGTGGCAAAAAATTCAAGGTCTGAGATGGGAGAATGGTGTGGGAGAATGGTGGGAGAAGGGGAGGAGTTAAGCCAGAAGTATCCTGACGGCCTGGGGAGGAAGATGGAAGGTTGATTGTCCTTCCACCTTGAGTCTAGGGAGTTAGGGAACCCAGACTGCTTGCTGTAACCGCATCCTGTTCTTTTGTTACCCAGGGTCCTGAGTTTGTACGCAAACATATCTTCAACAAGCATGCAGAGAAAATTGAGGAAGTGAAGAAGGAGGTGGCGTTTTTTAATAACTTTCTCACTGACGCCAAGCGTCCAGCTCTGCCTGAAATCAAGCCAGCTCAGCCGCCTGGCCCTGCCCAGAGTAAGATACGATCTATGAGGGTCTGCTACATGTTCCTCTCCCTTAACTCTTGAGATTCCTGGCTAACCTGACATTTTCTAAAAAGTTCTATCCCACTTTGGGCCATATTCCTCAGTTACTCATCATCTATTCCGTCTCCTCCCCCAACTTGTCCCTCCCCCCCCCCCCCGCAGTAATTCATATTCCTGTCCGTGTTGTACTCCCCCCAGGCCTGACCCCGGGACTCCCCTACCCGCACCAGACTCCCCAGGGCCTGATGCCCTATGGTCAGCCCCGGCCCCCTATCTTGGGCTATGGAGGTAAGTTTAGAGGGGAGCTGAAAAGACTTGATGGTGGCTGGGAAAAAGAAAACTTAGTTAGGATGTGGTTGAGGTCACAGTTTTTCAACTTAACACCCAGTCTTTTTTATAGCTGGTGCTGTCCGCCCTGCAGTCCCCACAGGGGGCCCTCCATATCCTCATGCTCCCTATGGTGCTGGCCGAGGGAACTATGATGCCTTCCGAGGCCAGGGAGGTTATCCTGGGAAACCTCGTAACAGGTGAGAGTGAGCTGAGATGTTTTGCTTTTCACCGTTAAGACATTTTCAAGGACTCTCAATTCATCCTGTTCTTACCTTTTTGTTACCTTGCAGGTTGGTTCGTGGAGACCCACGGGCCATTGTGGAATACCGTGACCTGGATGCTCCAGATGATGTGGATTTCTTTTGAGAGTCTCCTTTGCCTCACTCCTGGTGTCGTCTATACTTATGACTGCCTTGTCCCATCCAGCTGAGATTTTTTTGTACCTTCAGCCCTACTGCCAATAAAAGCACTTCCACAGTGACTCCTGGCTTAGTATATATACTTCCCCAAGTTTCCCAAAGATCAGCTGGGGCCATTATTAGCTTGCCATTTTATTGATGCCAAAGGCCCCGGACTCTGCCGAAACTTGCTGGGGGCCTGATACTACACAGCCTCTACCTTAGAGAAGTGGGTAGATGAGTACATGTGCGGCCAGTGTCTCGGTTTAGCAACTTAAAATTCAGTCGTGGGTGTGCCGCTGCTCTCTGTCGTTACGGCTGGTCAAACACAGGTTATAGAAGGAGTTGCAGTCAAAAGTGGTGCTTGCTTCTTTCCAGCCCACCCACCCAGCAGCCTGCATCTCAGTGGGGTTTTTGGGAGCACCCCAGCAATGAGGGTCCAATACTAGGACATAGGCATCTGTGTCTGGCCCCAGGCAAACTCCCAACAAGGCCTTGGACTGGGCGTCCGCGTCCCCTCCAACCATTACAGGCCCTCCTCCCCCTGTGAAGTGGGAGTAAAGGCTCTCCAGTTGTCCCTGTAGCCCAGTTCCACGGGGTACGTGACACAGACGCCCCTGGGGACCACCGAAGTAGTCGAGGCAGAGGCAGGCCTCTACACAGCCGATCCAGCTCTGGGAGCCTCGGAACCCTCGGGGTTTGTCTCCCATGTCCTCCAGGGCCCCCTGCACAGCAGCCAGACCAGGCACGCCCACAGGCCGGCCCTCTGGCCACGAGCATAGCGTCTGCAGAGTGCGGTAGCCGCAGCCCCAGCCGCGGTCGTCCACGCCGTCGCAGCCGTAGTGGTAGTACAGATAGTGGCCTGAGACGAGGGCCAGGCGAGCAGGCCCGCCGCTTGGCGGGGCCAGGCCCAGGTGGACGTCCCTCAGAGGTTCCAGGGTGGCCGGCGTGAGAGTTGGAGCAAGCAGACAGATGCTTCCCCCCCCCGCAGCGTGGGGCGAACTCCAGGGATTGCGGGTCCGAGTCTTGGGCGAGTTTCCAGCAAGACTGGCCTGTAGGTGCTGGGTACCCTCCGGCCGGGTTCCAGGAAGCAGGCAGCAGGGCGCTCCGACCAGCGGGACTCCCACAAGGCACCGCCGCGAGGCGGCCTCACTGCGCAGGCGCGAGCTCCGCCTCGGGGCGGGACAGCAGGCTACCCGCGTGGGGCACCCCGCCTCAGAGATCCGCGAGTGCTCCGGCCTCCATCACCCACCCCACGCCCACTCGGGCCGGGTGGTGGAGGCATGCTGCCCCAACCCGCGGCTCCCCAGTCGCGCACACTCTTGTGGCTGTAACAGTTTATTGGCAGCCCAGAGGGGCGAAGGCACCGCGGGGGGGGGGGGGTTGGGGTATGCTGGGCCCGAGACATGCAGAGGACAGGGAGCCCCGGGGCTAAGTCGGGGGGTGGGCAAAGTCTGAGGCTCCTCCGTGTTATATCCCAGCCCTTAAATAGTATATACAGCTAGGGGGATCGGGCGGGGCGGGCTGGGCTGGGGACCATGGGATCCGGCCTGGGTCACAGATCTGAGCAGCGATCCTGCTTGCTGTAATGGTCAAACTGGTTCTTCCAGTGCACCATGTAGGAACTCCAGCGGTGGAACTCGGCCTTCCACTGGCGCTCCGCTTCGTCCAGGGTGTCTGCGGCCAGGGCGCCCGGCGAGTGGGGTGGGGGTGGGAGCACATGGGTTAGGGCGGGAATGGACGTGTGGGGATGTGAGTGCAGGGAGGACACGGGAAAATGTAGGAGGCCACGTGGGGTGGTGGAAAAAGGATAAGGAGAATATGAGAAAGGCGGGAGGAAGAGGGTAGAGGCGGAGCCAGAGAAGGATAGCAAGAAGGGGGAGGGAGGGGGAGATAATGACCGGAAGACAAGGGGACAGAAGGGATAAGAAAGGGGTGGATCGAGGGTTGGTGGGGAAAGAGAAGAGACAGAAATAGTTGAAGGTTATAGCCCCATGGGGAGGGGTGTTATCTAGACCCAGGCCCCCTTTCTCCCCTCTCCCTTCCAACACCAGGCTCAGGCTCCAAAGAATAATTTTATAAAAAAGGAAACGACTCTTTCATTTTCATTTAGGCAACACAAGCCTGTGGGTCCCTGAGACGGATTGTAGGTCACCCTCCCGCCAGTCCAGTCTGAATGTCTTGGTTTGGGAGGGAGGAGATGCTGGGTTGGAGATCCCTGAGTGGGGCCTGTCTCCACCGTCCGACCATTCCTTAGAGAGGTCCCTGAGGCCGGAGGGGGAAGAGGCCGTAGTCACTGCAGCAGGAGCTGAGAAAGGAGGAGGAGGAGGAGGAGGAGGGGTAGGGGAAGGTCGGGCCTGGACCTCAGGGCAGCCTCCCCAAGGGCGGGGCCTGAGCAGGTGCAGGGAGCCTCCGTGGCTGGAGGGGGGAGAAGAGAGGGGTTACACCCAGCCGGCTCCCATTCCCCTCTTTCTCTTTCCGAGTCCCTTTTCTCCCCCTCCTCCCAGACCCTCCTCTGGCCCCAGCATACCGGTGGCGCTGAGCAATTTGGGTAGGAAACGGTTCCAGAAGGCGCAGGCCTGGGCGCGCAACCCTTGCCGCACCTCCAGTGGCCGCAGATTCAAGCTCACGTATTGCTGTGCTTCCGCTGTGTACCGTGGCCACTGCGGGATTTTGGGGTCCGGGGGGTTATTGGGGTCCCTGCAAAAGGAAAGGCTCAGCCTCAGGCAAGCCCGTCTGGCCCAGAGGGCTGGGGGAGTGGAGACAGACGGCAGGAGGTTGTCTGTTTCCTGACTCTGCCTGTGTGGCTCCGAGGAGAGGCTCCTCCCCCCAACTCTAACCTTCCTTCTCCAGCGAGCCCCCTTGTCTGGAGTCTACCTTTTCTCCCTCTCTCCCTTTCTGACACCCTTCTCTTTCCCAAGGTTTTCTGCTCCATCTTTGTCTTTCCTCGCTTAAAAAAGTGCTATAATTTATTGATCCCTTACTATATGTAGCCATCTTTGCAAACATCACAAGTTTAATTTTGATGTGATGTCGGGTTTACAGTCTCCTTCAGACAGGTAACTGGTATGTGTGCCCATATGCCACAGCCAGACCACCACTGGTTCCACAGAATCCAGTCTTCCATTTCATGCTAACCGCTCTGGAAACTGTTCTGTCTCTCCTCTTCACCTCCTTCTACCTCTGTCCTCGCTGGGATTTGCTACTCAGCCTCCCTGCGTCTCCAGGTCTCCTTTGTCATGCTCTCTTTTCCCCCTTTGTCTCCTTCCTTGTGATCCTCCCCCCCCCCCTCTGGCCTCTTCAGTCGCTGTCCCCCACCCTCTTGCCTCCCTGGCTCCCTGAGGCCCTCCTCCCCTCAGCACTGCTGACCCTTTGCGGGCGAAGTTGGCCCAGTATCTCATCAGCCGCTGGGCAAACGTTTTCTCTTCGACGGTGTAGTTTAGCGAGGGTTCCAGGGGGAGCCCAAAGACGAACTCAATCTCGTAGCCGTGGGGCACCCCCATCCAGAGGGGCCAGGGGAGCGTGGACGCACGGTGTTCAAAGATGTAGGCATAGACCTGAGCACCCTGGGCAGCCAGTCGCCCAGCCAGCTGGGCCACGGGGCACACGACGTTGTGGTCGCCCACCACATCACTCATGGCATCCCTCAGGAGTTCTGGGTCCTCAGGGTGCAGCCAGTCTGTGTAATGCAGGACCACAGCCTCGGCAGCCAGGTCACTTGCCTGAGGGACCCCGACCCGCACCCCGGCCAGGAACTGGGCCCGGCTGATGAGAGACTCGTTGTCTTTGCTGAAGCCTGGGGCCCCGTAAACCAGAAAATAGGAGCCCTCATCCTTCACCACACCCACCAGCACCTGAGGGGACAGGGTGGAGGGGTGGGGTGGGGGGGGGCACAAACAGACAGGCAGACAGAAACAGATGGACAAAGAGCCAGAGAGATGAACAGTTACAGACCCGAAACCATGGAGGAAGAAAGTACTAGATTGGGGAAGGGATGGAGAGAAAGAGAAAATATACCCATATTTCTTATTCTTTGTCCCACTGACCACCCTGGGAATTGAGCCTTCAGGGAGGAAGGGCGGCAGAGCACTCAGAAGCCTGGGCCTTAGGGGTTGGATCTTGAGGTGCCCTCATGCCTGGGTTCCCAGGGGCAGGGGCCATTAGGAGAAGAGGCCTAGAGGAACCAGCTCCACCCCTTCCAGCCACTAGTCACCTGCAGGCCGTGGAAGTCTCCAGCATCCATGAGGGCCTCGGGCGTGTCACTGAGGAAGTCTCCATCCACCACAGGCACAAAGGAGAAGCGGAAGACGCTTTCCTGTGGCAGCACGTGCCACTCGTGGTCTACCAGGTCCTGAGCTGGCCGAGTCCGCAGGCAGGCTACCAGCTCTGTGTCATTGCCAGCAGCTCCACCTGGGGCGCAGCCTACAAAGCGGGCCAGCATTGTGGCCCTGCGGCGGGCCTCTCCCACACCCACCGTGGCCCAGGGCCCATTGGGTGCACCGCTCTGCAGCACAGCCCTATGGAACAGGCCCCGGCTGGGTGGGGACAGCAGGTGCATGCCCACAGATGCGCCACCTGCGCTTTCCCCAAACAGTGTCACTGACATTGGGTCCCCCCCAAAGGCTGCCACATTCTCCTGCACCCACTGCAGTGCCAGCCTCTGATCCAACAGACCCACATTGCCTGGTGCTTCCCTGCTCCCCGGCAGGGCCAAGAAGCCAAAAGCTCCCACCCGGTAGTTCATGGACACCAACACAGTCCCCTCGGCCTGGGCCAGGAAGCGGCCATCATACACGTCCAGGGAGGAGGCCCCACTATAGAAGCCACCCCCATAGATCCAGACGAGGACAGGGGCAGGGGTTGCAGGCCGGGGGTATGGTGTCCACACGTTGAGGTAGAGGCAGTCCTCACTCAGCTCACGGTTGGGGTTCCACATCTCGGTGCCCTCAAAGCCAGGGTACAAGGTGTCCACGTATTGGTAGCAGACACTTTGGAAGGCTGTGGCATTCAGCACCCCTGGCCAAGGCCGCTTGGGCTCCGGTGGCAGAAATCGACGGGGGCCCACAGGTGGCTCCGCGAAGGGGATGCCCAGAAAAGCAGACACCGGGCCCCCAGGGGCCGCTAGGCGGGTGCCCCGCAGCCGGCCCCCTCCAACTGTCACCAGCAGCCCTGGGTCCTCCCGGCCCTCAGCCCCTGCCCCTCCTCCCATGAAGAGGAAGAGGAGGAGGAGTGGGGTAGTCAGGGAGGGCTTGTGCAGGGGACACCACGGGGGCCTCATGGCTGCCAGGGCAGGCGGGTGTCTGCTGGGAGAAAGAAAGGTGGGGGTGAAGGCTAGAGGCAACAGGAGGGAGATTAGGTAACACTCTTGCCCAGGGGTTATCACTGAGCTGCAGAGGAGGTGGGGCAGGTTGGCAGAGGGGAGAGAAGTGGAGGGAGAAAGATGGGCAGAGAGACAAGGACACAGACATACAGGGAGAAGCAAAAGGAGACAGATGAAGCGCGCACACATACACCCAGACACATGCACGGAACAGAAACGAGACCTGGCAAGCAATACCCTCCCTGCCCAGAGAAGGGTCCACGGCCCTCACCTCCTTTCCCTGGCAGGATGGACTAGGTTGGGCACAGTCACCAGAGGCCGCAGTCCACCCGGCAGGGGCGGGGCCCTCTCTGATGGGAGGTGCTGATGGGGGAACTTGTGGTGATACCAAGGCGCAGCCTCTCCTGCAGGGCCAGGGCCAGGGCCCTAGGGGGTGGGTTGGGGGCATTTGGAATGTGGGAGCCATAAGTCTCAGGGTACCCCGAATCCTGCCTACTCCAGCCCCTGCCCCACCCAGTCCCGCCTGCTTCTCCGTGTGACACAGTCCGCTGGTACTCGCAGGTGGCCGTCAGTTGCCCACCCCTCTCCCCTATTCTCAGCCAACAGGCTCGCCAGACTTAGCCCCCCACAGGACTCAAGTCCCCCATCCGCCCGACGCTGCGGTGCTCGCTGCCGCCAGCGGAGGGCAGTAGAGACCGAGAAAAGGACGGCGCTCCCCGCCCGAGTGCCGGAGCTGGGAACTTGGGGCGGGGGTCTGGGGGCTCGCGGGCATTACAGGGGTCTGAACGGAGAGCTCCGGCGTCTGATTCCTGGAGCTTCGAAGCTACCGGGAGGCAAAGGCGGGGGTGCTATTTTGGGACAGCAGCTGCTGCGGTTCCTGCATCTCCAGCCAAGGGATCAAAATTCCCCTGGTCGGAACTCCCCCCTCTCTCCCGGGGGTCACCCCACACCCGGCTCCCGCCGAGCTGAGCTGGGGTGGTGGTGGAGATTAACTAGGAAACTCGAGTGGGGTTAATTATAACTCGGGGCTTCCGCTGAGCCTCCCCTCCCCAAAAAATAGAGACGGAGTCCCCGCGGGAGGGGGACGACTGGGCCTCGGGCGCGGGGCTGTGAAGGGGGGCTTCGGTCTGGGACTCTTCAGTAGCGCTGGGGTCGCGGGATCCAGGGAGGCCCAGCCCGATGCCAAGAATCTACGCAGGTGCCTCCTCAAGCAGGGGGCACCTTCCAGTGGACCCAGACTTGGGGGCGGAGGGGGGAGGGGGCGCTCAGGGTTCCCACTTGAATTCGAGAGCACAGGCGGTGGCCAGCTCTGCGGGGTGCCGGCTCCCGCGCTGGCGTGGGTAAGTACGCCGCACCAGGGAAGAGTTAAGGATGAGTGTGGGGCGGCGGGGGGGGCGTCGCTGGGCAGGCCCAGGGGTTCTGTGGGGTCCCGTTTGGGGGCCTGGACACCCTGGGGAGCACACTATCTTCCCGACCCGCAGTGGGCCGCCGGTCGGAGGAGGGACCCGGGCGGGGCGGGAGACTCACCTGAGGCGGCCAAGCGGGGCCGGGCCGGGCCGCGGAGCTGGAGGCGGCCGATGTTCCCCGGCGCTCGCTGAGCCGACT
>NW_004567133.1:17760-30224 GCF_000260355.1 Condylura cristata | reverse complement strand
CCACCTCCCCTCCCTGCCCCTCCCTACCAGTCAAGACCCAAGACCTCCGGGTCCAGACGGACTCCAGGGACAGACGCCGAAGACAGACAGACATGCAGTGACAGACAAGATCCAAAGAGCCGCAGCGGTGAATCGTACAGCCGCAGTGACAGTCAAGCCCGCGGGGAGACAGACGGACGATGTCACATTGTGACTGCCACAGACACACGCAGCGATCGACACTCACAGACGGACGACACACTGGGACACGTTGACAGCCTGGGTAGGGACTGGGGAAGTTTCCCCAGAGCTGGAGAAAGGAGCTTCTCGGGCCGCAGCACAGCAGGGTGGACCGGCACGTGAAAGTGCGATTGAGGACCCCCCCCACCCACCCAGGGGTCTTGATGGCACCGGTGGAGAAAAGGCGACGTGGGAGACTCCCGGGGATGAGGGCACACCTGTGGGAATTAAGGTGGGAACACGAGATTAGAGTGGAAATAAAGGGGCTCACACTGAAAGAGGGGAAGGGAGAGGTGACTCGGGGACACCGAAAAGGAAAGGCCAACGTGGTGGCACGCGCAAGGCTGCGGGGTGAGGCCCCTCTCTGCCACCGCGGTGGAAACTTCCGGAACCCCCGCCGGTGGGTTCGCGCTCGTTCCCTGACGAGTGACCTCGGGCTTTCGTCACCAGGGTCCGGTCAGGGCATGACATCACCAGACCAAGCTCTCATTGGCCGCGGTGGCCGGCAGGTGGGAGCGGCCTGGTCCGGGAGCCCCCAGCCTGCTCCGCGAGGGGCCTGGGTTACCCGGACCCGCAGGTCCCGCCCTTTGGGGGTCACCCTTGGGGACGGGGCGGCGGCGGTGAAGCGACGTCCCCACGCACGAGATGACAGTGGCAAAAGTGTGCGGCGGTTATGCCATGCGCTGCGCGAAAGGGCCTTCTCCCGGGTCCGCTAGCTCCGTAGCCCGCCGACCACTGCGTGGGGGACAGGCCAGCGCGGGCGAGCGCGGAGGCGTACGTGCGCGCGCCTCCGGTGGTGCGGGAGGCTGCGTGGGGCGGGCGCGTGCGCGCACGTTCACTTGATCGCCGAGCGCCCCGCGGCGACCCTAGCGCGTGTGCGCCACCACGAGGAGACAAGGGCAACGGTCTCCGTGTCTCGCAGGGTCGCGGGTGCGCCGCAATCCAGAGACGCGCAGTCCGGGTTCTTCAAGCTGGGCGCACCCTGTTCACCTTCCCGGTGGACACCGGCCCCGCAGCCCTGGGACCCGCGCCGGCTACAGACGTCGCTGGCGGGAGACTGCCGCTAGGTGGCGCCAAAGCCAGTCACTTGGACCTTGGAGACGCCCGGGACAGGGGCGTTGCGTGGATGAACCCCTAGTGGGTCTTTCCGCGGCAAGTGGCTTTCAGCACTCTACTCCAGATCTTATGCGTGAACACTAAAGTTCCCGGCCTTCAACGTCTTGGCCCCACTGGTTGAGAGCTCTCCAGTGGTCAGTCAAAGTCTCCAGTCCAACTCTCGAAAGATGAGACATGGGGACTGTAGGTGGGGGTGCAGGACAGAAAAATGGACTGTTGGTGTAGCTTTAGGAGAAAATGGTCCGACGCAGGTTTCCCAGGTGGCAATCGAGAATTGTGAATGAGGCCTGCAAACTATGATTGAACAAGCAGCGGCTTGCCTAGTCCACCTCGAAAAGAACAAAGGGGTTAAAACAATAGCATTTATTTAGTGTGTGTGTGTGTGTGTCTTAGATTTCCAAATTTGGGAGCACAAACTCAGGGATCAGTCAAAATTTTGAACCTTGGGTCTTTGTTTAGGGCGATTTTAAAGGAAAAAGATGGGGAAGGGAAGAATTGATAGAACTGCAAAAACTAGGATTGGTTAGCGATTACATTTCTTACAGTTCATTGGCTTCTGGCCAAGATGGCCTCCATTACCACGAAGGGAAGAAAATGAAATAATACATATCATTGCATAGTTTGCATGCAAGGCCATGCTGGAATCCATTCTTGACAGGAAATCATTTTAATTTTTATTTTTTTTAGATTTATTTTATTTATGCATACAGAACTGGGGTACAGGTCAGAGGTGCAGGGGCAGCGAGTTCACCAAAGACAGAGTGGAGAGAAGAATAGGCAGACTGATGAAGTACACTGCTGAGGGGAGCAGTGGGCAAGACAGGAGAGTTCTGCCGTGCCATGTGGGTCACCTCTGGACCTGGGGATCAAACTCGCACTGAAGCAGCTGTGGTTGCGGCTAGCTTGCACTGCTGCACTTTAATCCACCTTGCCACCAGGGAGGGCCCAGTTTTTATTACTTAAGTTAAAAATTCATTAATAGTTTCAACACAAGATGGAGTTGTTTAGTCTGGAAACTGTGGAATGTCTCTTTCCACAGATGTAGGGATTTTTGACCTGTAAGAAGTGTCCTGGTGGTGATCTGGGCTTGCATCTCTGTCACTCTCCAAAGACCATGCATGGAGACTTTACCTGACTTCTATTGTCAGGTCTTAGTCCAGGATGGTGGAGATAAGAAGGGCAGGGAAAGTTTATAGGCCAAAGTTGTCATGAACTAGTGTTATTGAGTACTATTTAGATAGTACCTTAGATACTTAAAAGTGAAAACACTAGGCATGTTCATGACCTTAGAAAAGTCAGTGCTGACCTCAAACTAGATCTTCCACTGGGTTGAGGACAGGACACCCTGGGTGGGCTGTAGGCTTCCAGGGAGACAGATTCCATTAGCCAAGGAAGAAGGTGCCCAGATGTGTTTATAGGGACTGGAGTCGAGAACAAGGACAAAGGCGGTTTCTGCCTGTTTGGGGATGGCCCTTGTGAGGACTCCTGGGGAGATAAGGGCTTGGCAGATTGTAGAGCATTAGAAGTCATTTTGAAATTTATTTTTTCCTTGGGTTGGGAGGGTAGGGGTCAGCCAGCTAGAGAGGGAAGGGAACGTGGTGTTTTGAAGATGCTTGAGTGTCTGGGACAGAAAGAGGATTCAACCATTTGTTTGGACCCTCTCCCCATTTGGTGAGTGGCAGGGACAACTCTCACATAGGGGAGACGGGAGGAAGGTGTTGGCAAAGACCAAGTGTACTTCCCAGCTGTAATTTGATACCAACTGCCATTCGCTGGGGAAAGGGAGAGATCAAAGAGGCAGGTCACTCCAGGTTGGTTGTAGCAATTTCAGTGAACAAGGGAACTTGTTTAGGAGGCTTTCTCTTGTGCAGGTCACGTCCCAAATACATGACTGATTAGCCATATTCAGTCATGCCTGCAACCCAGATAGTCAAAGCAACACATCACACACAGCACATGTTTTCAAAGCTGTATCTTTGGAGTAGTTTCTGAGAAGGTACAGATTCCAGGGAAGGAGAAGAAGCTTAGATTTCTGGATCCAGCCAGAAAGTCAGTTTCATGGTCATATATATATTTTAAAGAAAAGATTTATTTATTTATGCATGTAAGATCTGGGGTAAGGGCAGGGGTGCAGGGACAGAGTGCGGAGAAAACAGGCAGACTGACTGAAATACACTGCTGAAGGGAGCAGCGGGTGGGTCAAGAGAGGTCTGCCCCACCATGTGGGTCAGCTCCCTGGCCGGGCATTGAACTTGGGCTGCAATGGCCACTGATAGCTTCATAGTGCTGCGCTTGAACCTGTTATGCCACCAGAGAGGCCTCAGGTTCATATTCTTTTGATTGCCTTCCCCAAGAGAAGGGTGGGCAGGCCTGGTAGAGGGGTCGGCTGGGATTGAAGGAGGGTGTCCTGCCCCTGGAGCCTCTGTTGTGCCTCCTCCGGTCCCGGCTCAGTTGAATGTTCAGTCAGATGAGTCTGCAAGTCTGCACGGAGACCGGGGCCGTGAGAGCACGCGGGAAGCTGAAGCAGAGGAAGGTAGCTTCCGTAGGTCAGGCAGCACTGGGCCACGGCGCCAGAACACGCTCTCAGTCTGCAGTTTGTCCTGGACTGCGAGGCTGCAGGAGACCATCCAGGGTGTGCTCCCTTCTCAGAGTTTCTAAATAAGAAGAGGGGCCACCTGAGAGAGCCAGGTGTCTGGAGAGCCACAGGGCACTGGTGAGCCTGTGCTGGTCCTGATTCTTGGCTTCCCATCCAGTCACCTGCTGCTTGGTACTGAGGCTGGGTTAGGTTTCCTCCTGTGATGGGGTGAATTGAACTGGAGTATCAGATTACTGAGAGGGATCAGAGGGACTGATCCTTTTGGTGTTCTGCCCATCAGGCCAGCCCAGATGAGGGGAAATACTGGACTAGATGCCCCTTTTTCTGTGCAAACTGACCTCTTGGGTCCAACAGGCTGTGCAGGTCAGTGGGACACCTCTGGCCATGAAGGGTGGAAGAGGACTTGAGCCTATCCTAAAAAGTGGATAAAAAGTTCAGGAACCCAGCTCCATCTTGCTTTTCACCTTGAGACTCTCCCTACCCTTGTTAAAACAAGGACCTCAATGGTGATGGCACAGGGTGATTTGGCGATGGGAAGCCCCCGGGGATTACAACTGAGATGAAAAAATGCACAAAATGATGTAAAAATAAACTATTATATAAAAAAATCTAAACCAAACCAAAACAAAACAAACACCAAGGACCTCACCTCTCTAGCTATGACACTTTCTCTACAGAGTCCAACATAGTGTTAAAAATAGGAAAAAACAAGGGCTTCCCTGATGGCACAGGGGTTAAATCTCAGCACTGTGAAGCTATCCACAGCCTCTGCAGCACTGCTAGGGAGCTGACCCACTGGCACAGGAGCCCTCTCTCTCCTCACTCGCTGCCCCCTCACCAGTGTATTTCAGCACATCCGCCTGTCCTGCTCCCTGCTCTGTCTCTGGTGAATCCTCTCACTCCACACCACCCCTACACTTTTGGCTCTTATATGCATAAATACATCAATCTTTAAAAATAAAATAAGGGCCCTCCCTGGTGGCGCAGCAGGTTAAAGCACAGCACTGAGAAGCTAAAGCCACTTCCGCATGAGTTCGAATCCCGCCTGCCCCAGAGGAGACCACATGGCGCGGCAGACCTCTCCTGTCTCGCCTGCTGCTCCCCTCAGCAGTGTACTTCGTCGATCTGCCTGTTCTGCTCCCTACTCTGTCTCTGGTGAAGCCTCTCACCATCCCTGAGCCTCTGGCCTGTACCCCAGTTCTGTATGTACAAATAAATAAATCTTAAAAAAAAAAAATAGGAAAAACATACCCAAAACGGAATCGTTTCTGTCAGGCTCCCACCCAGAACTTTATTCATATTGTAGTTTCAACTTCTCCCAAAGGTGTAGCCAGAAACCAATCAATCTGGAGTTTTCTAATCAGCACCTGTAAGGTGGTCTGCATGTGTGAGCCCTCCTGTCCCCAGGCTCCCCCAACTAGATTTAGGGGGTTACCAGTGCAGGCACAAAGGCCTACAGATGAACTTCTCCCTTCTCTACGAAGAGGAGAGTCGGCCTTCTGGGGCGCACACTCCTCTGTGCTGGTGAATGTGCATCTTCTTCAGAGACGACCTTCACCCAGTCTTGGAGCCCTTCCCATGCAATCAACCTTTTGCCAAAAAGATGGATTTTGGAGTGGCAGAGTTTTGCCCACCTCCATATCTCTATCTCCCACCTTTGGGGACCCAGAAAAATCCTACTGCTATTATAGTCCTCGCCCCCTCCATTGGCTCTGCCTTTCCTGGTAAACTCCCTCCCCTCCCTGGCATCCTTTGTCTTTAACTGAAATTGCTTAAGGAGATACTTAAGCCGTTTGTTGAGTTGCTTTTGCTCACTTTTCCTGGGTTTGTTTCTATGCAAGAAGCTACATGTTAATTTTTTTCTCTTGCCCATCTTTCTGATGTTAATTTGATTATTTGTTAGCTAGAGAGAAAGGGGGAATCGTCTTCTACTTTCCATAAGACAGGAAATCCAAACAATACTGACTTTAACAAAGTATAATGGGAGTGTATTTCTCTCTTAAATGGGGAAGACCCAGAAGAAAGCCATGCAAATTTGACGGGGTGCCCTCAGTGTCAAATGCCAGGTTCCTTTACATGGCTGGGGTACAGGCTAGAGGTGCAGGAGGTGAGAGGATTCACCTGAGACAGAGTGGGGAGCGGAACAGGTGGATCTACTGAGATACACTGCTGAGGGGCGCAGGAGAGGTCTGCTGTGCCATGTGGGTTGTCATCTTGGCCAGGGATTGAACTTGGGTGGCAGTGGCTGCGGATTGTTGCAGAGTGCTGTGCTTTAACCCCTTGTGCCATCGGGGAGGGCCGATTTTTGTTTCTTGATCACTTTAAAAGTGTGACTTTCATTTCATGGTGTATTATGGCTGCTGGAGTATCAGCCCTCATGTTTGCATTCCAGCTAGCAGGGAGGAAGGAGGAGGGGGCACTAATGGGATCACTCCTCACTTTAAGGACATTTCTTGGAGACCACCCACACAGCACTTCAATTTATATCCCTCTGGTCTGAATTTAACCCTACAGTGATAAGTGGTACCATAGGAGGTTCAGCGATGTAGTCTTTGTCTGGAGAGCACTAATCTAAAAGTTGGCTGTCCTACTACTAAGGAAGAAGGGGGAGCAGACCCTGGGGGAAACCAGTGCCCAGCACCTGCAAACCTACACTCACTTTACCCATGTCAGCGTAAGACTGAAGCACACTTCTAAGAGGACTCCATTTGGGAAGTCCCTGTTCCCCTTCTCCCAAACACCTTCAGTGTGTGATTCCAGTGACCTTGGTTCAGCTGCTTCTCCTCAAATACAAGCTGGTTCCCACTGGCTGTGCAAGGTGGGTATGTGTGCTTGGTGCTGCTGCTGCAGGTGGCACTGACAGTCTTCATGGGGTGGGCTGTCTCCGAGAGAAAGGGTGGCAAAGGCAGAGGCTGATGAGTGCCCCAGGAGTGGGGGTGGGGGCAGAAAAAGGGTGGCTGACAAGGCGCCCCACCTTGACCTGGGACGGTCAGTCCAGGGCAACCCACCAGACCTGTGTACAGAGCACGGCAGGGACCCTGGTTTAGGCCAAGGATGGCCTCAGGGTTGTCTCCACCTAAGCCTGGAGGGTGCCTGATGGGACCATAGCCCAATCCGCCACTAAGCTTAACTGACTATAGATCTGGGTGCCTAGGCCTCGAGACACCCCGCTCCTGCCCTGCCCGCCCTCCGCCCCCCAGAGGGCCACTTTCTAAAGGTTGGCCTGGAATTCAAACTTGACCCAAGTCACATCATTTCACACAATTTTTTTTCTCAGATTGATTCATCCTGTCTACACCTTTTCTCTTGCTAAAAGACAATTCAAATAATTGTCCTTTTAAAGATCTTACTGGTTTTATTCAATGACGCATGAATCGGCAGACTCATGACTCACCTAAACCAGCAGACGGGAGGAGCTCCCAGGGGCCACACGACCTAGGAGTGAGAGGCACAGAACAGCCTCCAAGGAGGAAGCACACCAGCTAACCCTGGACTGGAGGGTGTGGCGAGGACACAGTCTTCCAGGGGACATAGAGGTCCACAGGCAGGTTACCTCACCCGTGCTGAGCCGGTGATTCCTGGCTGAAACTGTCATTAAGTAAAATCTGAATTTGGTGACATGGTGCTTAGCTTAAGGGACTCCATTTTTAAAACTCTGACTAGTTTGGAGCATTTCACAGTTTTTAGCCTCATTTTATTTATACAGTTCTGTTAAATACTTAACCAGTTCACGGTATTTTCCATATAATTGATCAGACATCCTCTCGCTGCTGCTTGTCTCGTTTCTACCTGGGGTAGAGCGAGAGGGGTTTTCAGAAGGGGTACATGTCACTAAATCACTACACTTGTGGCTTCGTTTCCCCACGTGCTGTGACGGTTCTGCACGGAGCGGGAGGTGCAGCTCAACTTGCCAGGTGTGCGTTAGCCCCCTGTTAGCACTCTTCCTGGTGTCAGAATCCCGAGGACTCTGGTATGGAGTTGGCCTCAGCACCCATCTGAGGGGCCCATCCCAGGGCCCCTCGGTTCCTGGTGTTTTTCCCATCGCCTGCTCTCTCCCCGGTACAAGGGCTCCAGCCAACCCGGATGTAGGTGTGTTTAAATGTGAGCAACATGTCTTGGGTGACTTCTTGGGGACAGCTGGTCACATCCCAGTGGGTACTATCTATGTTTCACACCAGGGATATCCTGAAAATATTCCAAGCTGCGCCTGGCTGCCCTGTAGGGATCAAGCAGCCAGTGTCAATCCCCGGAAACAGAATCAGGTTCCTCGGAGGCTGTGGTTCCAGGGACACCAAGTACTGGACCCGGTGGACATGTGGGAAGAGTCTGTCCTTGATTTCCTGGGGCTTTGCCTGGGGACACTGCAGCTGGTGCTTCAAGGTTGGCCAAGTGATCATGGACTTGGGGAGAGCTGGGGGCCTAAGGTGACTGTCCACCACACCAGGAACCCCACAGTGGGATTGTAGGTAGCCCAGTCCCCCCTGGGGCTAGTTTCATGTTTGTATTCACTGGGGGCATGTTTGCCAGCGGCTGGCCTGAACATCATCTCATTTAACTGTCACAGTACTCCAATGAGGAACCCTATTTTCACAAGAATCTAACAGGAAATCAAAACTGGCACAGATGTTAAGTTATTGCTTACTTTATCTGCAGGTGCAAGGATACCGTGGACTTTGGGTGAGAACTCTGACTTGCAAGGGGTTGGGATGCTTTGGAGTTACTCACTTCTTTATTTTCCTTCAATTTTTAAAATATAATAGTTTATTTTTACATCATTTTGGGCTTTTTTTCCGTCTCAGTTGTAATCCTTGTGAGCTTCCCATCACCAAATCACCCATGAGACATCACCATAGGTCACTCACTTCATAATGACTTCCAGGGAAAGAAAAGGGGGGGGCCTCCCTCGTGAACCATCCATGCAGCCTGGGACGGTTTTCCATCTTTCTTCTTGACTAGGGCATAATGTTGATCCTTAAAGACTTGAACAAACTCTGATGTAGTTTCTAGCACTTCCGTGATAACACTAGATCCCATGATGTGCCTGCATGAGAACACTGAAAAGAGCCAGAAATAACTGTTCCATTCAAACCTGAACATAGAACCCCTGTCTTCAGCCCCTGTGGAAGGACAGAAGCCTAATTCTGATGAGTCGGCTAGCGAACCCAGGTGGGCTCACTGCTTCCTCTGCTGGAGGTTGGCCCAGAGCCAGCAGGGCAGGTGCAGCTCCCAGGAAGGAGCCGGTGGGGGCAGGGCCATTCTTGGGATCCGACACCAATTCCTTACATATTTGATGTCTTCGTGCAGCACTAAAATATTGGTCTCCCGTGGCTTTCTTGTTTTCCCAAGGTGACTCTCCGGGACTGGGCTGGCCAGGATGCAGGATGCCAGTTGCTGTGCAGGGGACGCCGATGTGACTGGGCCTGTTGTAGGGAGCACCAGGCTCCCGGGGAAATGGATCCCCCATCCAGCTTCAGGCTCCCCGATTCCTCCTTACCTCCCACCTCCACTTTTCATCTCCCTCCACTGTCCAAACATCCTTCTGCTCCAAGACCATGCCTCCTTGACCCAGACTTTTCTACCTCCAGGACTTTGCCCTACCTGTTTCATTCAAGAATGTGCTCTCGCTTGCCCTCCCTCTCGCTCTCTCTCTCTCTCTTTGCTCTTTTCTCAGCTCCACCAAAAAGCTATCAGGAATGTGTATGATCAGAAAATGACCTCTCCCATTCCTGAAACGTAATAGTGCTGACTACCATCTCTTGCCAATGGTACTTAATTGCCACTTAGTGGCAGGCGTTGTAGTCATTTGAATGCCACAGAAGGGGGAGGGCAAGATGAAATCTTGGCACTCTGAGCCAAGCAACAGGCCCTTGGCCTCCAGAGCGGGGAACCGCTGCTCCTCTCAGGAAGAAAATGCCCAGGTTAGGCTGCTGGAGGCCACTGGCTGCAGCCCAAGAACACTCCAGCCCACACGGGGTCCAGCCCTCATGGAAAAGCTGAAGGGGAGGAAGGGAAGAGGCACACCTGCCTCACTTCCCCACTGTGCCCTACCCAGGCTGGCAAGCATGGCTGTAAGTGTCACATAGTCCCTTCTCCGGGCTGTCCACACACAGCGAGACCCAACGTTGCTCCAGAAATGGATGTGATCCCAACCAGCGCTCCCACAGACGAGAAGGTTGTCGGGGAAGAAGTGGGCACAGGTGGGAAGACTGGGGGCCGGAGAGGGTGAACTTGGCCCAATCATCAGTGACCTACCTTTGGGCCCCTTCAACATCTTCTTCCACAGGCCAGGTGACCTTAAAGTGGGGCTCATGGGATCTCCGTGAGGGGCTCTGGCCTCTCACCGAGGTCACTGATTGGCTCAGGCACATGGGGTAGACATGAGTCCAGACGTGCCCTCGATGTCGTCTTCACATGGCACCCGGCTGATGGCGCAAACCCTACCTGGGGCGTTACCGACCTCGGGGCAGTGGGGAAAGACAGCTGGCCCTTAGTCTCTTTCCAGAGATGATGTGCACACTGTTGGCCCAGGCCTGTCACTTGGTTTTCCCTGAGGTTGATAGGATAATGATGTGAAATCCTTCGTCAACAGGGAGAGGCACCACACATCCAGCTGCCATGTCCACTATCAGTGGGGCGGGCAAGGATAACCCTCCCTGGAAAGTAAGCAAACATGTCGACCAGCGACGCTGTCTGCTGCAGCTGGGCACAGTTTACACCCACGAAGACCCACCCGCGACCCATCAGGTCTCTGTGTGCTTCTCAGAGCTGTGCTAATGGAAATGGTCCCGGCAATGATAGAATTAAGGGGATCAGTTGGGGAGCTGGGGAACTCAACTCGATAGTCAAGGAGAAGGAACTCCTAGAAAAACAGGATGCTGCATTGTGTCTATTTCTCTGTGAGTTGGTTCTTATCCTCAATATTCCCTATTTCTCAACTGTAAGCTACAAAAGATCATACGCTACCACCTCCCACCAGATCTCTCCATGACTGTCTTACTGCTTCTACAAACTGTCCAGAAATGACCCCAATGGTTAACATCTCTGTTTATTTTTTTAAAGATATATTTAAGTTATTTATGCATACAAGAACTGGGGTGAAGACCAGAGGTGCTGGGGTGAGAGGACTCACCAGAGAGAGAGTGGGGAGCAGAACAGACGGATCTACTTTAACACTCTGCTGAGGTAGCAGTGAAGGAGAGGTCTGCTGTGCCATGTGGGTCACCTCCCTAGCTGTAGATTGAACTCATGCTGCAGTGGCTGTGGCTAGCTTCAGAGTACTGGGACCTAAATTAACCCCTGCACCACCAGGGAGACCCCACCAGCTCTGCTTCTTACACCACGCCATGCACCACCTCCCCACTGACACTAGTCATTTCCAATACTTCTGTGAGCATTTGCCAAATGTCCTCTGTCTGGGAGGACTCACAGAAAGCCTCTGCAAACACTCTTCATATGATTATTGCTTTCTGAGGATTATGAATAAGGAAGTCCAGGTCAACTTGAGGATTTTTCTGAAGGTACAATAAAGTGATATAAAATCAAAGAAACGGTACCATCTTTCCCTGTCATTATTCTTCGGAGGAGTTGCTATATCAGGAAGTTCTGTTAATACCGGCCTACTCACTACAGTCCATCTGGGGACAATTAATTGCATTATTATAGAATCTGAGGATGCCCGGGCTCTCCCTGTTTTCATTCCTTTGTGTAAGAACTTAGTGTGTAATTACCTCTGGCTTTGGAGAACCTTAGTTGTTGCTGATTTGGGGGAGTAAGGATTCAATCCTGATATCTAGATAAATGTCCAACTTGAACCATGTTAATAAATGCTTTTGCCCATACAACACAGGAATCTTTAAAAAGTGAAACTGGTTTTTCTTATTATGATCTTAAAGAGGATGCTTAGTAATTGCATTTTAAATATTTACATATTTTAAGTATCTTCAGTAGCTACCGCATGACTATTCTTAGTAAATTTGTTGAAGTTTGCATTAAATTCAAAACTAAAATTCAAGATAAAATACATACTGCATGCACAGCTATCTAGAACACTAGAAAGCTGCTGCCCCACGAGTGAGCATCCGAATCTCCGGACCGTGTGGGAGACTGGCTTTCTGCTCTGGCCTTTTACCACGAGTAGGATGACTCCTGGAGGAACTTGATCCTCAATTTGGGAATTTTGCTGCAGTAGTTTGCAGGGCTAGGAATTTGAATGACATTGACCTAAGGGCACTTCAGCCAGGACTGTCGCCAAATACAGAGGGAGCCCCTGTGTTGTATTCGAACCATCCCAAATCAGATGCTCCAGTCTGTGACCGTCACAAGCTTTGCCCGCGGGCAGTTCCGTTTCACTCAGACGGACACCTGTCTCTCCCTGCCCGGTTTCCTTTTCTTCACTGAGTCCACCCCAAACTCCATTCTCTGTTCAACGGTCAGTCTTCAGCTAATGTATGAGCCTCTGTGCCGTAAGGTTCTGTACATGCTTCCTAAGGAGTTTCCTCAGGAAGTGCTCTTTCTTTCCGTCCTGAGGAATAAC
>NW_004567133.1:10696-15195 GCF_000260355.1 Condylura cristata | reverse complement strand
GGTTTGCCCCAAGGGAGATGGAGATTTCTATGCTTAGCCACCATAAGCAACAGAGAACCTGAGAGGTATGTTTTATCAGAAAAACTTGTAAATAATTCACCTTGGGAATTTTAGTAGAGGTGGCGGTAGTATGAACTCTTTTACTAGTCTTAAAGTATAAGTAATTCTGATGATCATTATGGACATTGTCCACACACCAGAGGTGGGAGTGGTGGTCATACAACTCATGTACGAAATTTCTAGAGTGAAGAGAGAAAAGTAGTGGTTTTGACAATAAACTATCATTAGTCTAATCTACTTGCTGCCCTATTCCTTTCCTACAGAACCCCCTTTTCTTTTTTTCACATAGTCATATGACTAGGGGAAAGTGGCCCCAGCCCAACCTCTGGAATAAATTCAGTTAGTCTAAACCAATCACAGCAATCCCATTGCCATGCCAGTGACCAGGATGTGAATGATACAATTCTAACCAATGAGACTGAGGAAAAATTGATGAGGAGGATTCTGGGTAAGAGTCCCAGCATCTAAGAAAGAGACACAGGAGGAATTATCCCTCTCGTTCCTCTGGGCCTTCCAGTCCTGGCCCACCCCCTACTTTCAGCCTGAGTTAGGCAGAGAGGAGAATTGATGAGAACCTGGTCTCTGGGTGACCTCAGTGACTCACTGAGTGTCCTCACTCCTACAGCCTGATCTGCTTCTGGACTTTTTATGAGGTAATACATTTCCTTAATGTTTAATTCAGTTTGGGTAACACTTTTTGTAACTTGCAATCCAAATATCCTAAAGTGCTATGTGACCAGAGAGATAGTTATTTGTCGGTATGTTGTAGTAGAGCTTCCTACCACCAATACATTTTAGCTTCATGATCAGTCATGGTATCTGATAGAGATAGTGTTAACTCTTGAACTTTGTTCTTTTTCAAAGTTGTTTTGGCTATTATGCCCTTTACACTTCTACATGAATTTTATAATCAATTTGTCATTGCTTAAAAAAAAAAAACCTGGAATTTTTATTGGATTATTCTAAACCTACAAATCAATTTGGGAAGAATTGACATTTTAACAATATTAAATCTTCACTTGATAAGAAAAGTATCTCTCTCCATTTGGGTAGGTTTGAAATTTCTCTCCACAATGTTTTGTGATTTTCAGAATGACAGGTCTTACATGTCTTTTGTCAGATTTGCCTCTCCGTATTTTATATTTTTAATTCCATTGTAAATGTTATTGTTTTTCATCTTAAAGTTTGTTCATTGCGAATACATAGAATACAGTTGATTTTTATTAAGTTTTGCAATCTTGCTAAACTAATGTATTGGCTCTAATGTTTTGGTCCCATAGGATTTTCCAGAGATATGAACATGGGACTTGAAAATACAGGGGTTTTTCCTTTTCTTTGCTGATCAGGATAGCTTTTGTTTCTTTTTCTTGACCAATTGCTGTCCAGTACAATGTGGACCAGAAGTGGAAAGAGCAGACACCTTTATCTCGTTCCTGATCTCGAAGGGACAGTTATAAGTGTTCTTATATTAATGTTTACAGTCTAGAAGATGGTGGTGTTGGAGGTGGAAAAGTGATGAGACTTGGAGAAGAATGGCTGCCAGTTGTTGGCAACGTCAATGTGTTTTGTTAGTGGTAGAAGAAATGCTGCCTGTAATTATTGGTGTTTTCAAGGATGTTGTGTTGATGGTAAAAATAATCAGAGATGTAGATAACTATGATGGATTTGTCTAGCCAACTTGGCTCAGACTACATTCCCTAGAATTTCATCCGGACAGTTCCAGGTTAATCTAGTTCCCATGATCTTGCATGAGATTTCAAAGGTGGAAGTGGAGAAGCAGCTCCGGTGTTTAGATGGAAGCAGCACTGTTAAACTTACGAAGTGAGTTGCGGGTGAGGCCATGAGCCTTTGGTCAGTGGTTTCTATTCTTGAGCAAGTGGGAGAAATGATGTGACCTAATCTCTGGCAGATGTCAGGATGTGGGTAGTAGTGGGGGGAGGGGTGGCATTGCAGCAAGTTTTGGTTTTTTTATTTTTAAAGAATTTTACATTAAAGAAATTACATTAAAGGCTGCCATTTGCTAGGAGGAAGGCAGGATGGGGAGTGACTGCTGATGAGTGCTAAGTTTCTTTAAGGGTTGATGTAAATGTTCTGGAATTAGATATGCATATAGCTTTACAAATACACTTAAAATCACTTGCAGAATATGCATTTTATAGAATAAAAATAAACAAATTTTTTTAAAAGTACTGTCTTGGGAGCCCTTCCTGGTGAAGCAGCAGTTAAAGCACCACACTAAGAAGGTAAACTTCAGAGTGAGTTCAATCCCTGCCCTGGAGGTGACCACATGGCAGACCTCTCCTGACCCGCCCACTGCCCCCCTCAGCAGTGTTCTTCATTGATCTGCCTGTCTGCTCCCCACTCTGTCTCTGGTGAATCTTCTCACCACCCCTGCACCTCTGGCCTGTACTCCAATTCTGTATGCATAAATAAATCTGTTTAAAAAAGTGTTGTCTTGGTTAAAAGACAATTGTGCTCTATACAACTTAAGAATATGAAAATAAGGAGAAGAGAAAAGAAAGCACAGTGTGTTTATGTGTGCTATTTACTCATCTTTACAGCTGGAAATATCTAGTTATCATTTAAAGCTGATGTATTGAGAAATAAACTTAAAAAAAATTTTAAAGTCCAAGGTAAATATTAAGAGGAACAATGAAATCAATTAAGGAGAAGGCTGAATTGTATCATTACTCATAGCAGGAAATGACTTTCTAAATAAAGTGTTAATCTCTAATAGGTTATATATTCTAAAACAGTAATAAAATATAAATTTTCCAAATTACCTAAAGAAACATGCACAAAGGAAAGCATAGACCACATAATGAAAATGTTTTTAAGTTTAAAAAAACAGAAAACTGAAAGGGGAAAGAAAAAACTTGCATAAATAAGAGAAAACTAATTAAGCTCACTTACTTTTACACTTTCCCATAGGCCCACAAAGGAAAACCCAACCCTGCTGTGTAGAAAAGACACATCTGAGACAAATGTTTCAGGAAGGTTCTAGAAAACAATGGCCAGAAATCTACCAGCTAATGTGGAGAAGCAAGAACAGAACATAATGTCTCATAAGGTCTTTTCAAAAATTATTTTATTATTTATGATCACACTCCAATGAAATTCTAATAAAATATTTTTATTTAAAAATTAGTTTGTTCCTGAATTCTTTCTGTAAATTTATATTACTTTTCTTTGGAATATTTGCCGGGCATTCGAGGATAATACTCTTGGCGATCTGTGTGATCCCACGATGTGAAATGGCAAAAGTTCAGTATGTTGATCCCACAAGCATAGTTTAAAAATGGAATACGAGAGCAGTACAAGGACTGAAGTATATATCCTGGTGACAGTTTTCCCATTAAAGATACATTGAAAAGGGACAGGACATTATAGGACTTAATTTTAAATTTTGCTTGTCATGACTTAGAACATTTTTCATAAAAATATCTGTATGTGGCCCTCCCTGGTGGCGCAGCGGGTTAAAGCACAGCACTAAGAAGCTAAAGCCACTTCTGCATGAGTTCAATCCCCTCCTGCCCCGGAGGTGACCACATGGCGTGCCAGACCTCTCCTGACCCGCCCGCTGCTCCCCTCAGCAGTGTACTTCATAGATCTGCCTGTGCTGCTTCCCACTCTGTCTCTGATGAAGCCTCTCTTCGCCCCTGAGCCTCTGGCCTGTACCCCAGTTCTGTATGTTCAAATAAATAAATCTTTAAAAAAAATATCTGTATGTAAAATCCATAAAATATTTTAAAATTGTGTTGCAGGCATCCCCAGCTGTGTAAGTCCTACCACTCTTCTGTTTTTTATTGAAAAAAGAAGGACAGAGACCTCCCTATTGGCGCAGAGGTTAAGGCTCAGCACTTTGAAGCTGTCCATAGTCAGGGAGGTGACTCACATGGCGCAGCAGACCTCTCCTGTCACACCTGCTGCTCCCCTCAGCAGTGTATTTCAGTCCATCTGCCTGTTCTGCTCCCCACTCTGTCTCTGGTGAACCCTCTCCACCCCCCGACCCTGCCCCTGTCCCACATCTCTGGCCTGTATCCCAGTTCTGAAAGAAAAGAATAAGGGCAATTTCATATGTATCCATTTTTAAATGCACAAATAATAGTTCAAAATCCAACAGAAACAGGATGGCAACTTCTATTTATATTCATTTTCATTTTGATTCATTAAAGTTTGTTTTACCTTTTAAATTATATCACAGTAAAACTAACGGACAAAATCGCACTCCCTTTTACTTGCTTTGTATTCACGTCACACGTTCCAAAGGTTGCCCCTTATCTACTGTGGACAAATCTCTTCTCACCTTTACCCACGCTTACCTGATTTTACAACAGATGGAATGTTTCCACTCCTGGCTTCGCCTTTCCAGACATCACAGCGCCAACCCTTCAGCGCTCCCACGAGCCCCTCCTTGGGCTCCCCAGTGGCATGCCAAG
>NW_004567133.1:4044-4560 GCF_000260355.1 Condylura cristata | reverse complement strand
GAAAAGTGAAAAAAATTGTTAAAAATAGAATCACAGACACTCTGTGGTGCCTCAGCAGGTTGAAGTACAGCTCTGCAAAACTGGCCTCAGCTCCTACAGCGCTAATGAATCCCCACCCAGGCAGGTGGCCCATATGGCGCAGCAGACCTCTGCTGTCACCTGCTGCTCCCCTCAGCAGTGTTGATCTGCCTGTTCTGCTCCCTGCTCTGACTCTGATGAATCCTGTCACTGCCCCTGCACCTCTGTCTTGTACCCTAGTTCTACACGCATAAATAAATGAATCTTTAAAAAAAAAGGAAGTAAGGCAGATGAATATACAAAACACACTTAAAAACTAGTGGATTTTGACAAGAAGTTACCAGAGAGGAAGAGGAGAGGAGAAAAAATGGAGGGCAGCTAACGGGTGAGATGGTTAATTTTTATATTTTTCTCATGAAGTTCTTTTTAAAAGATTGCAAAGCCACCGACTTTGATAGAAAAATTGACGTGGATTATCCAGTTGGGCCCAGTACCGTC
>NW_004567133.1:0-1594 GCF_000260355.1 Condylura cristata | reverse complement strand
TGTGGTTGTGGGAGTGGACTCTGTGGTGGTGGCTGATGTAGTCGTGGGAGTGGTCACTGTGGTAGTGGTTGTCCTCGATGTGGTCTCTGTTGTTGGAGTGGTCTCTGTGATAGTGGTTGACGTGGAGGTGCTAGTAGTCTCTGTGGTACTGGTTGTCTGTGTTGTGCTGTATGTGGTCATAGGTGTGGTCTTCGTGGTGGTGGTTGTTGGTATTGTGGTGGCTGTAGTCGAGGGAGTAGTCACTGCTGTGGTGCTTGTCTCTGATGTACTGACTGTTTTTGTAGGAGTGGTGTCTGTGGTGGTGGTTGACGTGGTCATGAGAGTGGTCTCTGTGGTGGTGATTGTTTGTGTTGTGGTAGATGTGATTGGGGTAGAGGTTTCTGTGGCAGTTGTCTGTGTTGTAGTGGGTGTGGTCATCGGAGTTGTTTCTGTGGTAGTGATTGATGTGATTGTAGGACTGGTCGGTGTGCTGGTAGTTATCTGTGTTGTGGTTGTAGAAGTGGTCTCTTGTGTGGTGCTTGTCTGTGTTGTGGTAGAGTCAGTCAGGGTAGAAGTCTCTGTTGTGGTTCTATGCGTTGTGGTGGGTGTGGTCTTGGGAGTTGTCTCTGTGGTGGTGCTTGTCTGTGTTGTGGTGAATGTGGTCGAGGGATATGTCTTTGTGCTAGTGATTAATGTGGTTGTGGGAGGGGTATGTGTGGTGATGGTTGTCTGTGTTGTGGTGGCCATGGTTGTGGGAGTGGACTCTGGTGTGGTGGTTGTCTGTGTGGTGGTAGAGTCAGTCAGGGTAGAAGTCTCTGTGGTTGTAGCCTGGGTTGTGGTGGGCGTGTTTATGGGAGTTGTCTCTGTGGTGGTTGTCTGTGTTGTGGTGGATGTTATCTCTGGTGTTGTCTTTGTAGTGGACGTAGGAGTGGTCTGCGTGGTGGCGGTAGTCACTGTGGTAGTTTTGGTGAGGGTAGAGGTCTCTGTGGCCGTTGTCTGTGTTACGGTGGGTGTGGTCATGGGAGTTGTCTCCGTGGTGGTGCTTGTTTGTGTTGTGGTCAATGTGGTTGTGGGGTTTGTCTCTGTGGTAGTGATTAATGTGGTTGCGGTAGTGGTCTGTGTGGTGGTGGTTGTCGGTGCTGTGGTTGGTGAGGTGGTGGGAGTGGCCTCAGGTGTGGTGGTTGTCTGTGTTGTGGTAGATTCGGTTAAGGTAGAGGTCTCTGTAGTGGTTGTCTGTGTTGTGGTGGATGTGGTTGTGGGAATGGTCTCTGGTGTGGAGGTTGTCTGCATTGTGGTAGATTCAGTAAGGGTAGAGGTCTCTGTGACCGTTGTGTGTGTTGCGGTGGGCGTGGTGTTGGGAGATGTCTCCGTGGTGGTGCTTGTTTGTGTTGTGGTGAATGTGGTTGTGGGGTTTGTCTCTGTGGTAGTGATTAATGTGGTTGCGGTAGTGGTCTGTGTGGTGGTGGTTGTCTGTGCTGTGGTAGCTGAGGTGGTGGGAGTGGTCTCAGGTGTGGTGGTTGTGTGTGTTGTGGTAGATTCGGTTAAGGTAGAGGTCTCTGTAGTGGTTGTCTGTGTTGTGGTGGATGTGGTTGTGGGAATGGTCTCTGTTGTGGTG
>NW_004567132.1:25890184-25890693 GCF_000260355.1 Condylura cristata | reverse complement strand
TTACACGACAATCCACATAAGCAGCACGAGACTCATCTTCATATTTGGGGTGATAATGGCCCCAATGCACATGGTATTGGGAAAGACAAATTTACTTAAGCTGAATTAACTTTTAATCATAATAAAAATAACAGGTTTAACTCTGTTGACCAGAATGGATAACCCCTTAGCTCTCACAGGCTCTGACAGTCCCAGGGAGGGGGCTGGTGGTCGCATCTCCCCATCATGGTCTCTACTGACTCCTGCTCCCAGCTCTGAAACCCACCAGCTCCTCAGGCCTCGGCCCCAACAGGGGTCTCACATTTCTCCCCAACACTCTGTCCCTTCCGGCCCCTCCCAGGTCCCAGCAGGTGACTCCAGCACAACTGCGTCCTGGGAGACCCTGGCGTGAGGTGGGCTCTGCGGGAGTCCGCAATCCTGGAGCAGCAGGGAGAGCACCAGGGGGGAGCCGGGAGGGGCAGACTGACTGTGACCACCCAGCAGCTCCACCCCAGCGCCCCACAGTCACC
>NW_004567132.1:25882013-25883135 GCF_000260355.1 Condylura cristata | reverse complement strand
TTATTAGTAGGCCGGTCACAGCCCCTGAGAGTCAGTCAGGCAGGACCCAGCATGGACATGAGGGCCCCGGCTCAGCTCCTCAGCCTCCTGCTGCTCTGGCTTCCAGGTGAGGAAGGAAACCCAGGAGGGGACCAGTGCCGGGATCAGGATCCCTGGCCTCAGGGAAGTCCTCTGGTGACAGGGTGAACAGCGGGGTGTTTTCTGTTCCCATACAGGGTCCAGGGGTGACATCCAGTTGACCCAGTCTCCACCCTTCGTGTCTGCATCTCCTGGAGACAGAGTCACCATCTCCTGCCGGGCCAGTCAGGACATCAGCAAGTATTTAGCCTGGCACCAGCAGAGACCTGGGCAGGCTCCCATGCGCATCATCTATGATGCATCCAGCAGGCCCGATAGCGTCCCAGCCCGCTTCAGCGGCAGCGGGTCCGGGACAGACTTCACGCTCACCATCAGCAGCCTGGAGCCTGAGGATGCCGCCACTTACTACTGTCAGCAGGGTAAAAGTACCCCTCCCACAGTGATATAGGCCTGAACAAAAACCACCTGGGAAGCAGATGTATGGGGCTTCACTTCTCCCCCTGGAGCCCCATCTCCTGAGAATGGTTCTCAGATGCAGTCAAGCTTTGAAAAGAACAGATAGGTTTTCACACAAGACACAGAGGGTCCTTGGCACCTCAACTCTCTTCTCAGATCAACAACACAGGCATGACAATGTATCTGCTGATTTAGTAAATACAGAGTCAATTAAACCCAAGGAAACTGGTTATAGCCCCAGGTTGATTTCATACAGCAAAAGTCACTCACTTTTATTCAACGCATGAACTGTGCATACAGATAATTAAAGTCTGAATAGAGCCTTCCTATGGCATGAGATGTGGTAATCAAGGAAGGATACCACAAGGGGACCATCCTCTTGGTTCCACCCAGAAGTAAACGCATCTCCTCTTACAGACACAGGCTGTCTAGCCGTTCTGTGCCCAGGCCTATCCAGGAAGCCTCAGGCAGAGGTGCCATCAGCTGCCTGCTCCTCACAGGTGATTATCCCATGGGTCACACAGGTGCTGAGGATGATATCAAGGCTCAGGATAGGCTCCTTGGTCAGTTGCACGGGCAATCACAAGT
>NW_004567132.1:25876489-25881913 GCF_000260355.1 Condylura cristata | reverse complement strand
CTCTTCTCAGATCAACAACACAGGCATGACAATGTATCTGCTGATTTAGTAAATACAGAGTCAATTAAACCCAAGGAAACTGGTTATAGCCCCAGTTTGATTTCATACAGCAAAAGTCACTCACTTTTATTCAACGCATGAACTGTGCATACATATAATTAAAGTCTGAATAGAGCCTTCCTATGGCATGAGATGTGGTAATCAAGGAAGGATACCACAAGGGGACGATCCTCTTGGTTCCACCCAGAAGTAAACGCATCTCTTCTTGGAGACACAGGCTGTCTAGCCGTTCTGTGCCCAGGCCTATCCAGGAAGCCTCGGGCAGAGGTGCCATCAGCTGCCTGCTCCTCACAGGTGATTATCCCGCGGGTCACACAGGTGCTGAGGATGATATCAAGGCTCAGGATAGGCTCCTTGGTCAGTTGCACGGGCAATCACAAGTGGAAGAGGATTATAGGCAGTGGGAACTCAGAGGGCGGTAGTGACTAGAGGTGGACAGCTGGAGCCTGTGTGGTCACTGCTGCCCAGTTCTAAAAACATTCCCAGTTAGGGAATGACCCAGCTACACTGGAGCAGCTTGTGGCATTAAGTAACAGACAAGCAGTGAAAACCTGAAAGAAAGAATTCTATATGTAATTAAGTATAGAAAAACCATATGACATTAAGAAGGTGTTCTTGATTTTAAAAATATAGAGAGGACCTGAATCTGTCGAAAGTGAAATATACAGTGTTCCACCACCAGGAAAGCAGGGAGGGCCCAGTGGGCTGAGGCTGGATGTTACCATGAGATGGAGCCAGAACTCGTGTGGGGAGTGAGGCTGATACACAGGCCACGCTCTGAGCGGTTCTGAAATGTTGTCATCTTGTAAAAGAATGAGAAGTCAGTAAATTTGATTTAAAGATGTGAAAAATATGCCAGGCAGCACAGTTGTTCTTTATGTGCAATTACCTTGGGCTCAACAACTGCCAGAAGCAACATCAGTGATACTAACAGGACTGTAGAAATGAGAATTGGTGGCCTGACACCATGCACTGGGAGAACGTGGATTTCCACAAGACACCAGGGGCCATGGGTGATTCCTGAAGCACCAACTCAGTGATGGATGACTGCAGTGAAAGAGACCAATATTCACAAAGAACAATTTTTTGTTTAAAAAATACATCTGCGTTATTTTCATTTTAAGCCAAAATGGAGTAGAAAATGTTTTGAGGATGGTAAAGTTGAAAAATATAGCAGTGGCCTGTTAACACCTAGAACATTAAGTTGCGTGATGATATTTTAGAAGCCACAGAAATGACCCAGTCAGCAGGGTAAATCCGGTGTGTGCACCTGTATGGAGATGTTTGCACTTCTGCTCACACGGGCCGCGTGGCGTGGCGATCTGTTCATCTGTTCCGTGCACATCTAGAACTAATGCAGGCTGGGTAGCTGTGTCCCCACAGTCCACAGCAACATAGTCCACGGCTGGAGAGCCCTCTGGGGCTGGGGCAGAGCAAACCAGCTCAGCACTACCCAGAGGAGCCAAATATTTTTCTACATAGACACACCAAAGTCAAAATAAATTCTGAGTATCACATATACTCATAACAGAAACAGAGATGAAGGAACTAGTGAGGAAGATTGCTCTGATATCTGTTTTTTCTGCAAAAGTAGGGGAAATTGGAACCTCATTAATTGCCAGTGTCTAAATCATCTTTCAGACAGGTACAGAGGTTGTGGTTCACCCTGTCCGCGCACGATGAGACCGCCAGCACGCAGGTCACTGGGAAGCAGAGCTCCGACACCACGTGCAACAGTCCCCGCCCAGACGCCCTCGGGGCCCTGGGCCTGTTGGCTGTTTCTAGACGACGGCCTCCACACTTCACCGGACGCCTCATTTTTTCTTGAGAATAAAGGAAATGTTCCTGAATTAGAGAAAGGATGGGTGTGTTTTTCCTTTATGTGCCTGAGATGTAGAGCGTCTCCTCATGAAACTGGTACTGACGTACTGCTGCTGTAATCCAGAGCTGGACCTCTGAGTGCAGATGGGACAGATGGTACTTGGGTTCTGTCCTTGCAGGCATCAACAGTGCCCTTTCAAGGCTTAATTAGTACTGGGATTGCAGGACACCGATCCCAGTTCTCTCACTGGGTGAAAGGGGGGATCCCAGAAGAGCCTTTCATGGACACCCTCTCCCTGACTGCTAGGCCCCATCAAAGGAAGTCCAGGGCCCAAGACTGACCAGGGAAGGGAATCTCAGAGACTGCTGGCATGTGAGGAATGAACACCACACCTGACCCGAGGGCGCATCACCCCTGGGTCTGTTAACATCCACTGCCTTTGATATCAGGGACACGAAGGAGGAAACAGTGAGAGGCGGGGAGATGGGAGATGTTACAGTTGACAGGGAAAACCACTGGCTTGAGCCTCTTTGAGCCTGGCAACTGGGTTTTTCTTTAAAGTTCTCTTCTCCATAATGCACTTAAGTTCTCTTCCATGTAAGCACTGGTGTTCCTGAAGTTACAACTGAAATCTCAAAAACTATCTTCCATTTTTGGTAATTTTCTGATCCTTGTATTTTGGATGTATTTTGGTGAGTTTTGGATATATCGAGATTTGTTTTTTCATTATAATGTCATGTCCCTGGGAAGTGACATAGTTTTACTTAAAACAGATGGGACATTGTCCTGAGACTCATGAACAAAAGGGAATATAAAAATTGTGTGCAACATTTTTGCAAAATAAAAGTTATTACTTCATAACACTGTCAAAAATAGATTTTTACTTGATCAATAAAAGCCTCTCCATAAAATTAAAATTCAATTTTTTATCTTAGAAGTCTGAGACAGAATAGAATCTTGTTCAAGAAATGAATATACAAGACTGAAAGGAATTGAGCACAGAGAGGAACTGCATACACAAAATTCACACACACAGTAATAATAATCACAAACAAAGCAATAATAATAGAGGTGATAATGGACCTAGCAATGGTCCATTTTGTTTTTGGGCACAACTACATAGATATTCACATGCATTTCATGATTTGTTCCTCATCATAAGCTATATCAGCTTTATTTCATGAATAGAAAGAAAACCACTATCTATGGAAATATCTAGAATGCATTCTGAGAGCACAGTGGTAAAAAACATCAGTATCATTTACCCTATGACAGCCAGCCCCTGTAACCACCAAGAGAACCCGGTTCTCTGTGAGCTCCTGGGACACAGCCACAGGCCCTGCACTGTGCTCTCAGGCCTCTGGGGTCTGAGGGGAACCACCCTGCAGCTGTCCCACCTGCCCCGCCCTGCTCATTTGCATCTCCCAGGCCTCAGCCCACCTCCCCACACACTTACTAATAGACCTGTCCCAGCCCCTGAGTGTCAGGCAGGCAGGACCCAGCTTGGACATGAGGGCCCCCGCTCAGCTCCTCAGCCTCCTGCTGCTCTGGCTCCCAGGTGAGGAAGGAAACCCAGGAGGGGACCAGCCCCAGGGTCAGGATCCCTGACCTCAGGAAAGTCCTCTGGTGACAGGGTGAACAGTGGGTGTGTTTTCTGTTCCCATACAGGAGCCAGGGGTGATATCCAGATGACCCAGTCTCCATCCTCCGTGTCTGCATCTCAGGGAGACAGAGTCATCATGACCTGCCGGGCCAGTCAGGATGTTAGCAATTTATTATCCTGGTATCAGCAGAAACCAGGGAAAACTCCTATGCTCCTCATCTATTCTGCTTCCACATTGCAACCTGGGGTCCCCTCCCGCTTCAGTGGCAGTAAGTCTGGGAGGGATTTCACTCTTACCATCAGCAGCCTGGAGGCAGAAGATTTTGCAACTTATTACTGTATGCAGGATCACAACTGGATTCCCACAGTGATACAGGCCTTAACATAAACCACCCAGGGAAACAGATGATACTCGTAGGCTGCTGTGCCTATTCCCCCTTCAGTTTAGAAAGGTTCTCAGATGCAGCCAACCTTTATAGATAACTAAAAGGTTTTCACAGAAGTGAAAACACCCTATTTCTGTTTTCCCTCCTCTGGGCAACACACAGGCATGGCAATATCTGTGCCAACTTAATAAAGTTAGAGGGAATTAAGCCCAAAACTTGGTTGCAACACAAGGCTGGTTTCATAAAGCAAAACCCACAATCTGCACTCGTGTTCATACAGAGAATGAGTCTGTGTTACACTTTCCAAGGCCCTGGATACGGGAGTCAGGGAAGATGATACTGTCACAGAAGATGATACTGCAACGGATCCCCAGGAAAAGGGGTGGTGCCATGTTTCCTGACCCACCCCAGGGAGGGTGGAGCTCAGCAGAGAGGAGAAAGAAGCTGGAGAGGAGACTGAGAAAGAAAGGATAAAGGAGGGAGAGCCAGAAGGAGACCTGAGGAAGCCACATGGAGCAGAGACGTGAAGAAACCATGCTTGTTTCTTGGCTCTGGACTGAATGAAACAGATGTGAGTGAGAGACCCATGGGGAGGTGACTATGGCAGCATTTCTCTTGATTTTGATTTTGCTCTTTTCCTCCCAGACTTGGCTGGCTGTTTCTGACCCTTTTCTATGGATCTCCACCAGATGGTGCTTTGGACTTGTGGCGGGCTTTCTGGTTTCAGAAGCCCTTCTTTGGGCCAACCCTGTTTGACTGGGCCCATGAGGGGATGGGTAACTTCGGGTGCTTGACTTGAAAATGATACAGTTACAAAGAGTGGGCTCTCAGATAAGCACTAAGTTTGTCTTTCCCCCTCCTTTGATAAGTTTGTGTTCTTTATGACTGGCCTGGTTTCTCAGATGACCATCAGCAAGTTTGCCTTTCCCTGTGCCTTGCAATTTCTCTTCCCTTGTTTGACAGGTACATTCTTGCATTCCAAGGAAAGTGGAGTCAAGCAGCACATGAGAAAAAACAAGCTGGTACCCACCCCTGGATCGATCTCCGTGTTGACGCCTGCTCCCCATGTTTGCAGTCCCTTCCCCATCTTCACCATTTCGTTTAGCTTTGTATAAATAGCCCTGCAGCCTGCCAAAGCACAGGACGGTGGTCTTCAAGACACGAGTCTGCTGCCCTCCTCATTGTCGACAAATAAAGCCACTTTCCTTTTCCTCAAACTCTGTTTCCTTTTATTGACTGAGGGAAACAGAGACCAGCTTTTGGTAACAAAAACTATTTTCTTTGTTGCGCATTAATTGTATTATAAAGTTCCTTTCTATTAAAGATCTATAAGTTTTTGCTATGATGCAGCAGATGACAGAACCTATTTAGAGTGGGCAGATTTGGGGGTCTTGGGGTGCTCCTCTCCCTGTCTATAACAACACTAGAAATAGGTGAATTATTATGTCCCCAAGAAGCAAATACTTTCTACAGCTATACTAGTCTACTATCTACTACTCATGCTATACTACTGCTAAACTAGTCTACTATCTACTACTCATGCTATACTACTG
>NW_004567132.1:25867622-25870776 GCF_000260355.1 Condylura cristata | reverse complement strand
CTTTACCGGACGCCTCATTTTTTCTCGAGAATAAAGGAAATGTTCCTGAATGAGACAAAGGACGGGAGTGTGTCCTCATGAAACTGGTACTGACTTAGTGCTGCTGTAATCCAGAGCTGACCTCTGAGTGCAGGTGGGACAGATGGTACCTGGGTTCTCCCCAGCAGGCATCAATGTTGCCCTTTCAAGGCTCATTAGTCCTGGGTTCGCAGGACACCGATCCCAGTTCTCTCACGGGGTGAAATGGGGTGTCCCAGAAGAGCCTATCATGGACACCCTCTCCCTGACTGCTAGGCTGCATTAAAGGAAGTCCAGAGCCAGAGACTGACCAGGGGAGGGAATCTCAGAGCCTGATGGCGTGTGAGACATCCCACCTGACCAGAGGGCGCATCACCCCTGGGTCTGTTAACACCCACTGATCCTGCCTCTGAGATCAGGGACACGAAGGAGGAAACAGTGAGAGGTGGGGAGATGGGAGATGTTACAGCTGACAGGATATTTTAGTAATGTTTTGATGAATACATTTTGGTGAGTTTGGATATATCAAGATTTATTTTTTCATTGTAAAGTCATGTCCCTGGGGAATTGACAAAGTTTTGCTTAAAACAGATGGGGGGAGGGATGTGCACGGGACTATGGTATTGGCACACGAGTGACTCGGTGACGGGAAACCCATGGGGATTACAATTGAGATGAAAACAATATATGTAAAAAATAATCTAAAAATAAACTGTTATATTATTTAAAAAATAAAAAAAAAAAACAGATGGGACCTTGTACTGAGAACCATGAACAAAAGGATTCTAAAAGTTGCATGCAACATTTTCGTGAAATAAAATTTAATACTTCAAAACACATCAATAAAAGAAGCTCTTGATTTCATCAATAAAAACCACTCCAAAAATTTATGATTCATTTTTTTATCTTAGTAACAAGCCTGAAATAGAACAGGATCCTGTTCAAGAAATGAATATAGAAGACAGAAAGGAATTGAACACAGAGAGGAACTGCATACACAAAACACACACACACATGCACACCGTAATAATAATCACACACATAACAATAATAATAGAGGTGATAATGGACCTAGCAATGGTCTATTTTGGTTTTGTACACAACTACACAGATAGTAACGTCCATTTCATGATTTGTTCCTCATCATAAGCTGTATCAGCTTTATTTCATGAACAGAAAGAATATTGCTATCTGTGGAAATATCTAGAATGCATTCTGAGAGCACTGTGGTAAAAAGCACCAGTAACATTTACCCTATGACAGCCAGCCCCTGATACCACCAAGAGAACCTGGTTCTCTGTAGCTCCTGGGACACAGCCACAGGCCCTGCACTGTGCTCTCAGGCCCCTGATATTCTGAGGGGAACCACCCTGCAGCTGTCCCACATGCCCCGCCCGCTAATTTGCATCTTTTTTCACATCAGTCCACATCCCTGGACACTTATTAGTAGGCCAGCCCCAGCCCCTGAGAGTCCGTCAGACAGGACCCAGCATGGACATGAGGGCCCCGGCTCAGCTCCTCAGCCTCCTGCTGCTCTGGCTCCCAGGTGAGGATGGAAACCCCAGGAGGGGACCAGCCCCAGGGTCAGGATCCCTGGCCTTAGGGAAGTCCTCTGGTGACAGGGTGAACAGTGGGTGTGTTTTCTGTTTCCATCTCAGGGGCCAGGGGTGATATCCAGATGACCCAGTCCCCACCCTCCGTGTCTGCATCTCCGGGAGACAGAGTCACCATCTCCTGCCGGGCCAGCCAGAGTGTTAGCTACACTCGGTTAGCCTGGTACCAGCAGAAACCTGGGCAGGCTCCCAGGCTCCTCATCTATGGTGCATCCAACAGGCCCAATGGCATCCCAGCCCGCTTCAGTGGCAGCGGGTCTGGGACAGACTTCACGCTCACCATCAGCAGCCTGGAGCCTGAGGATGCCGCCACTTACTACTGTCAGCAATATAACAGCTACCCGCCCACGGTGATACAGGACCGAACAAAAACCACCAAGCAAGCAGATGTATGAGGCCAGGCAACCCCTGTTTCTCCCCCTGGAGCCCCATCTCCTGAGAATGTTTCTCAGACACAGTCAAGCTTTGAAAATAACAGATAGGTTTTCACACAAGACACAGAGGGTCCTTGGCACCCTAACTCTCTGCTCAGGTCAACAACACAGGCATGTCAATATTTTTGCTAATTTAATAAATACAGAATGAATTAAACCCAATGAAACTGGTTATAGCCCCAGGTTGATTTCATACAGCAAAAGTCACTCACTTTTATTCAACGAATGAACTGTACATACAGACAATTAAAGTCTGAATAGATCCTTCCAATGGCATGAGATGTGGTAATCAAAGAAGCTGATACCACAAGGGGACGATCCTCTTGGTTCCACCCTGAAGGAAACGCATCTCTTCTTGGAGACACAGGCTGTCTGGCCATTTGGTGCTAGCCGTTCGGTGCCCACGCCTGTGCAGGAAGCCTAGGGGCAGGGTTGCCTTCAGCTGCCTGCTCCTCACAGGTGATAACCCCACGGGTCACACAGGTGCTGAGGATGATATCAAGGCCTCCCCCTCTGCCTTCCAAGGCTCCTCGGTCAGTTGCACTGGAAATCACAAATAGTAGAGGTTTATGGGCAGTGGGAACCCAGAGGGCGGTAGTGACTAGAGGTGGACAGCTGGAGCCTGTGTGGTCACTGCTGCCCAGTTCTAAGAACATTCCCAGTTAGGGAATGACCCAGCTACACTGGAGCAGCTTGTGGCATTAAGTAACAGACAAGCAGTGAAAACCTGAAAGAAAGAATTCTATATGTAATTAAGTATAGAAAAACCATATGACATTAAGAAGGTGTTCTTGATTTTAAAAATATAGAGAGGACCTGAATCTGTCGAAAGTGAAATATACAGTGTTCCACCACCAGGAAAGCAGGGAGGGCCCAGTGTGCTGAGGCTTGATGTTACCATGAGATGGAGCCAGAACTCGTGTGTGGAGTGAGGCTGATACACGGGCCAAGCTGTGAGCGGTTCTGAAATGTTGTCATCTTGTAAAAGAATGAGAAGTCAGTAAGTTAGATTTAAAAACTTAAAAAATAGTGCTAGGCATCAAGTTGTTCTTTACGTGCAATTACCTTGGGCTCAACAACTGCCAGAAG
>NW_004567132.1:25859429-25860962 GCF_000260355.1 Condylura cristata | reverse complement strand
ACTAGTCTACTATCTACTACTCATGCTATACTACTGCTAAACTAGTCTACTATCTACTACTCATGCTATACTACTGAAGCTATAAGCTGCCAACCATGTTGTCTGCAGACCTGCCTAGGAAGCCCAGGAGTGGGTGATGTTCTCAGCTGCTTGCACCTCACAGGTGATTCTGTAACCTGTCTCCCCTGTCCACACGGCTGTCCACAAGGTCCTCTGACTTCCAATAATTAGGAAGGGCCCTTCCTCGATCGCAGTGTGGGTCTGTTAATTCTAAGCAGTGTGTTGGGCCATCATTTTGTTACCTGCTGTCCTGCATTCCTGTCCAATGTCAGAACTGCCCTTCAGTAACCAGTCAATCAGTCACAGGAGCCAAACCTTTCAAGGTGCCTTTCACATCAACCAAGAGCAGACGGGTCTGCATCTGGGCAGGGAACGCCCAGTGGGCTGATGACAGATGCATAAACTTATCCTGACTCATACATCATGAGGTAGGACTGGGAACGCCGGAGGGGGAAGGGGAGAAGGAGGGTGGTGGAGGGTGGCAAGAACCTATGTATGACAAGAGACCCCAGAAGCTGATCAGTAGAAGTTCTTGTTGATGAGATTGAAACCCTAATTGGGGAACTAGGGCTGGATCTCAGTTACAGTACTGAGTCAACAAGCAGATGAGAAATACCTGCAGGGCAGACTCACACTCCCCCATACTAGATGATAGCACATTTTCTAGTTACTTCTTCCCCTTCTCCCTTTTCTCTCCTTCCCCTTACAATAATGCTGTATAATTATTCTATCAATAAAAAAGCCAGGATCTCGCTCTTCGGGAGCATCCTGCCTCATGTAGCTGCTCCATGACTCCCATTTCTGTGTCAGGGTGGTGTTGCCTGATGCAACACAGCTCCACAAGAAATCATAAATGGACAAAGGTTCTGAGTAATGTGAGCCCAGAAAGAATGGTGGTGACAGGCAGTGGCCAGCGGGACCCTGTGTGGTCTCTGCTTCACAGTTTTAACAGTTTTGCCTGTTAAGGAATGACCGACACCATCCACAGCTGGAGATCACGCGTGAGGCTGGAACAGAAACAACCAACTCAGCCCTGTCTGGATCAGCCAGATAATGACCAATATAGATACTGCAACATCAAAATAAGTGCAGGGTGTTACAAGCCACTTATAGCAGATATAGAGAAAAGGGAAATGGTCAGTGTTATTTCAGTATTTGTGTTCTTGTAAAAATAGAGTCAGGGCTCTCCCTGGGGGCACCATGGGTTACAGCACCATAAAGCTATCCACAGCCACTGTATCACGAGTTCGATCCCCAGCCAGGGAGGTGACCCACATGGCATGGCCTCTCCTGACCCTCGCGCTGCTCCCCTCAGCAGGGTATTTCAGTTAATCTACCTGTTCTGCTCCCCACTAAGTCTCTGGTGATTTCTCTCAACCTCCACACCTCTGGCCTGCACCCCTGTTCTTGTATACATAAATAAAAAGATCTTTTTAAAAAAATAAATAAGTAAAAATAGAGTCAACCACAACC
>NW_004567132.1:25855663-25858459 GCF_000260355.1 Condylura cristata | reverse complement strand
CCACCAGGGAGGGCCCAAGACATTACTTATATTTAAAAGAGCAGGTTTATTAAGGAAAAGGACCGAGGAGTAAAGAGCACTTGTATATGCACGAGCTGGCAGGAAGAGCTGCACTGAAAGGGACAGGTTTGCTGAAGAGAGAGGCCTACATGTTCGCAGGAGAGGGCCTTGAGGAGAGTGGCCTCTGCTGAGGGAGATCAGTGAGGTGGACCCCGGCCTGGTACAGGTCATAAGCAGGCAGGAGGCTCCCTGCAGAAGGAGAGAGCTCGTGGAAAGAAGCACCTGCATAGGCACAGGGGGGCAGAGGACTGCTGCCCCTCT
This sequence comes from Condylura cristata, assembly GCF_000260355.1. Classification (NCBI taxonomy): domain Eukaryota; kingdom Metazoa; phylum Chordata; class Mammalia; order Eulipotyphla; family Talpidae; genus Condylura; species Condylura cristata. The sequence goes on along the minus strand of NW_004567132.1, from coordinate 25,858,138 downwards.
CTGGGGGCAGTGCTGGCTTTCATCATCTTCTTTCTCTAGGGAGGTCTCATCTTCTTGAGTGGATGGCTTGTTCCATGATCCCCAAATCTTCCACCTTTAGGTGCATGCTCTTGATACTTCCTGACCAGTCTGACACCAGTCTGGGTATTGTACCTCCTAATCTGGGTGTTGAGAACCAAGGTTCTTGGTTTCCATAACTTGATTAATGGCTTACTCTAATCCCTTCTACCCCACCTCCTTGTGTGAAAAGGTTCCTGACCTTGTAGTGACCCCACCTGCCTTTCTATTCCTATCCCCCATGATTCCACACATCAAAATGCCCTTTCAATTCTCAATTAGCACTGAGTTTGCAGGATACTGATTCCAGCCCTTTCATGGGGTGAAATGTGGAGCCCCAGAAGAGCTTTCCATAGACACCCTCTCCCTGAACGTAGTGCTCAGGCAGAGGATGGTCAGTGCCTGAACCTGACCATGTGGAAGGAATCTCAGAGCTTGCAGGAGTGTGAGGAATGGACACCACACCTGACAAGAGGGCACACCACCCCTGGGTCTGTTAACACACACTGAGGCTGCCCTTGAGATTGAGGAACACCAAGAAGGACACAGTGAGCGGTGGGGAGAAGCGAGATGTTACAGTTGATAGGAAAAACCACTGGCTTGAGCCTTTTTGAGCCTGGCAAATGGGCTTTTCTTCTAGGTTCTCTTCTCTATAATGCACTTAAGTTCTCTTCCATATAAGCACCAGCGTCCCTGGCAATTACAACTGAAATCTCAAAAATAATCCTCTGTGTTTGGTAATGTTTTGATCACCAGATTTTGGTGATGTATTTGGAAATATCATGTCTTCATTTATGCATTATAATTTCATATCGCAGGAAATGGAACATTTGTGTTTAAAACAGATGGGTCCTATTCTGCAAACCATGAAGAGAAGGAGGCCAAAAATTGCAAGTCATATTTTCTGAGGAATAAAATTTATTACTTGATTACACTGTCCAAAAAAATAAATAGATTTTGGAATGCTGATAAAAACCTCTCCATAAAATTAAAATTCATTTTTCTATTTAGTCACAAGCCTGAGCTATCTTATGATCTTGTTCAAAAATAATTTAGAAGACAGAAAGAAATAGACCACACAGAAATGTACATCACAACAATAATAATAATAATAGTTCCTATATGTTTACCCACAAATTACAATGCTTTTGCACTTCATTCCTCATCATAAGCTATATCATCTATTTCCTGAATAGAAAGAATACTTCTATCTGGGCCTTCCCTGGTGGTGCAAAGGATTAAAGCACAGCACTATGAAGCTCCCGCAGCCGCTTCAGCCTTAGTTCGATCCAGGGAGGTGACCCACATGGCACAGCAGATGTCTCTATCTCACCCTCTGGTCCCCTCTGCAGTGTACTTTGTCCATCTGCTTATTCTGTTCCATCTCTGTCTCTGGTGAATCCCCTCACCACCCCTGCACCTATGGCCTGTACCCCAGTTCTCTATACATAAATAAAACAAACTTTAAAGAAAAAAATAGGGTTCCCCACGGAAATATTTAGAATGCATTTTAAAAACACAGTGGTAAAGAATATCAGTAGTATTGACCCTAATATAATCAGCCCCATGTAACCACAAAGGAGAACTGGGTTTTCTGTGAGATTCTACGACACAGGCCACGGGTCCTATACTGTGTTGTCTGCCCCCTGGGGTGTGAGGGGAGTCATTCTGCAGCTGTCCCACCTGCCCCGCCCTGCTCATTTGCATCTTTCCAGGTCTCAGTCCACCTCTCTGCACACTTATTAGTAGACGGGTCACAGCCCCTGAGAATCAATCAGGCAGGACACAGCATGGACATGAGGACCCCCGCTCAGCTCCTCAGCCTCCTGCTGCTTTGGCTCCCAGGTGAGGAAGGAAACCCCAGGAGGGGACCAGCCCCGGGGTCTGGACCCCTGGCCTCAGGAAGTCCTCTGGTGACAGGGTGAACAGTGGGTGTGTTTTCTGTTCCCATACAGGGGCCAGGGGTGACATCCAGATGACCCAGTCCCCACCCTCAGTGTCTGCATCTCCGGGAGACAGAGTCACCATCTCCTGCCGGGCCAGCCAAAGTGTTAGCAGCAGCTACTTATACTGGTACCAGCAGAAACCTGGGCAGGCTCCCAGGCTCCTCATCTATGGTGCATCCAACAGGCCCAATGGCATCCCAGCCCGCTTCAGCGGCAGTGGGTCTGGGACAGACTACACGCTCACCATCAGCAGCCTGGAGCCTGAGGATGCCGCCACTTACCACTGTCAGCAGGGTAGTAGTTACCCGCCCACAGTGACACAGGCCTGAACAAAAACCACCAGGGAGCAGATGTGTGAGACTGGGCACCTCTGCTGCTCCCCCTGGAGCCCCATCTCCTGAGAATGGGTCTCAGATGCAGTCAAGCTTTGAAAACAACAGATAGGTTTTCACACAAGTGACAGAGGGTCCTT
>NW_004567132.1:25854560-25855106 GCF_000260355.1 Condylura cristata | reverse complement strand
CTCTGTCTCTGGTGAATCCCCTCACCACCCCTGCACCTATGGCCTGTACCCCAGTTCTCTATACATAAATAAAACAAACTTTAAAGAAAAAAATACGGTTCCCCACGGAAATATTTAGAATGCATTTTAAAAACACAGTGGTAAAGAATATCAGTAGTATTTACCCTAATATAATCAGCCCCATGTAACCACAAAGGAGAACTGGGTTTTCTGTGAGATTCTACGACACAGGCCACAGGTCCTATACTGTGTTGTATGGCCCCTGGGGTGTGAGGGGAGTCATTCTGCAGCTGTCCCACCTGCCCCGCCCTGCTCATTTGCATCTTTCCAGGCCTCAGTCCACCTCTCTGCACACTTATTAGTAGACGGGTCACAGCCCCTGAGAATCAATCAGGCAGGACCCAGCATGGACATGAGAGCCCCCGCTCAGCTCCTCAGCCTCCTGCTGCTCTGGCTCCCAGGTGAGGAAGGAAACCCCAGGAGGGGACCAGCCCCGGGGTCTGGACCCCTGGCCTCAGGGAAGTCCTCTGGTGACAGGGTGAACAG
>NW_004567132.1:25851164-25852985 GCF_000260355.1 Condylura cristata | reverse complement strand
GAGGAAAGCCACGGTGGGGGCACAGGCCACCGGACTCAGTGTCGCTCCACCCAGATGACCCTACAGCCTCTCCGCTGTTAATTCAAGAGTAACTGAACGAAAACACTGTGTGGCCTCTACAGCACGCAAATTCCAGATTTGATGGGAAGTCTCAATTCAGACATCACTCTGAAAGGTATGCATTACCGTGTAATATGACAACAGCCTTGGTCAGTATATGGAAACCAATCAATATTTGTTATAGTCAGCATAGAGGAAAAGTGTTTGAAAATGTACCTGAGCATGTCCATGACCACATTACACTGGAGAAAACCTCAGGGTGCGTCCCAACACGGGGCCACGAGAGGGAGCAGGTGACCACAGTGACCTCAGTGAGGGCTCCCGTGGCTTTCAAAGGAAATGGCCCAGACACCAGGTGGGATATTCTCATTCAGGTCTTAACGTTACTTTCCCTTCTTCCACTTTGGAGATTGCCCTTTCCAGAAAGCCATAATTTCATACACCTACTACGCAGCTGCCGATCCTTTCAGCAGAATCTGTGAGAATAGGGTGAATAAAACAAGGTGGAAATGCCTGAACTAATGGGTACTTACCTTTAGTCATTAAAAACTAGTTATCTCTCGGGGCCCTCCTGGTGGCGCAGTGCGTTAAAACACTGCACTAAGAAGCTTAAGCCACTTCCTCATGAGTTCAATCCCCACCTGCCCTGGAGGTGAATACATGGCGCGGCAGACCTCACCCGCCCGCTGCTCCCCTCAGCAGTGTACCTCGTCCATCCGCCTTTTCTGCTCCCCACTCTGTCCCTGGTGAATCCTCTCATCCTCCGCATCTCTGGCCTATACCCCAGTTCTGTATGAATAAATAAATCTTTAAAAAAACAAACAAAAATAAAACCAGTTATCTCTGTCACATATGGCCCACCTGACCACAAATCCAGATTGATGACTAGCAAGAAACAAGATGCAAATAAATTTTTATATTTACAAGAAAAATATTTAAATGGGATGTATTAATTTAGTCTTCAGAACTGTTCCCCTATTTGTGTCAAGACTGTTCATATCTGCAGTTTTCCCGCAAGGCCTCTGTGCTGACCCAGTTTCCACCCACCTGTGGGCAGCAGGAAGGAGCACAGTCATCTCCTGCGAGGACTGTATCGTCCCACTGGGAACAGCAATGAGTTTGCTGAGTTCCAGCTCACACCACACTAACTTTGCTGAGTTCCAGCTCACACCACACTAACCTCCTTAACACTGACCCACACACAGGGTGCTGGCCACCCGGCCCAGTTTAGATTGCGTGCTGAGAGCACAGGGGTAAAGAACATCAGTAACAGTTATCCTATGACAGCCAGCCCCCTGTGACCACCAAGGAGAACTGTGTTCTCTGTGACCTCCTGGGACACAGACCACGGGCACTGAACTCAGGCCCCTGGGAGTTTGAAGGGAGTCACCCTGCAGCTGTCCAAGTCTACTCCACCCTGCTCATTTGCATATTTCCATGCCTCACTCAACCTCCATGGACACTTATTAGTAGGCCGGTCCCAGCCGCTGAGAGCCCATCAGGCAGGACCCAGCATGGACATGAGGGCTCCCGCTCAGCTCCTCAGCTTCCTGCTGCTCTGGCTCCCAGGTGAGGAAGGAAACTCAGGAGGTGACCAGCCCCCGGGTCAGGACCCCTGGCCGCAGGGAAGTCCTCTGGTGACAGGGTGAACAGTGGGTGTGTTTTCTGTTTCCATCCCAGGGTCCAGGGGTAACATCCAGATGACCCAGTCCCCACCCTCCGTGTCTGCATCTCCGGGAGACAGAGTCACCATCTCCTGCC
>NW_004567132.1:25848079-25849519 GCF_000260355.1 Condylura cristata | reverse complement strand
CTAGGTCCTCAGGGGTGAAGGGTACAAGGGCCAGCATGCCGCCCTGGGAGCCTCAGCACACAGCATCACCAGGGGGACCCACCCTGACTCCACAGGCCCCACCTACAATGGGAGGGGGCAGAGGGCGGTGTGATTTGCATCAGTCTCCCCACTGCCCCCACCATTGGCCCAGCCCTGTGAGCAGAGGCCGATAAACAGGGCTTTCCAGGGGCAGCATCTGAGCAGCCCTGGGTGCTGAGCAGACAGAAAGATGGTGACGCCATCCCACATCCTCGGCCTCCTGCTCCTCTGCGTGCCAGGTGAGAGAACATCCCCACGTGGAATGTTCCCTGAGGGGCAATCCTCAGACTCCCTGAGAAGAGTGGCATTGGGAGGGCAGGAAACAAGTACTGACTGACAGGAGAGCTTGGCTCTCCGGGTCTCACTCTGGGGTCCCTTTCGAGCTCGAGCAGAGTCACAGGGTCTGGGGATCAGCCCTGTGTGCCTCTGATTGCAGGTTCCAGTGGGCAGATAGCGCTCACGCAGGCCGAGTCCCTGCCTGCCTCCCCAGGAGAGAGCGTCTCCATCAGCTGCAGGGCCAGCGAGAGCCTCCTCTACTCAGATGGGAGGCATTACTTATCCTGGTACCAGCACAGGCCTGGGCAGGCCCCCAAACTCCTCATTTACCATGCATCCACTCTGGTTACTGGGGTGCCCACCCGCTTCAGGGGCAGTGGGTCTGGGGCAGACTTCACCCTCACCATTGCAAACATGGAGCCTGAGGACTCTGCAGTCTACTACTGTTTACAGACCCTGAAGGGTCCTCCCACAGTGGTTGAGCCCCAAACATTAACCCCCATCGGAGTGAGCCCACAGCTCGGCTGTCACATCCACTCGCTGCTCAGAAGCCTCTGCCAGCAACAGCCATGCCCTGGTGCATGACTGTGAAGACAAAGGGGCTGGTACAGGCCACCTGGAACCTCCCCCGCCTCCTCCTCCCTCTCCTTGGTCTTCCATCACCAGTGCACAGAAGAAACTTCCAGTCACCAGCGTTACTAGACCTCAGAGGCAGACAAGAAACCAAGGGCAGGTTTGTCCTTTCTCTCCTCCATTTTCCTTCTCTTGGCCCCTCTGGACGCTGAAGTAGCAACTTCTCCAGTCTTCGGTCTCTGGTTGTCCACCCTGGTCCGCAGGCACCGGCCTCCGGTTCAGAGACTCTGCATTAGGCCTGTGGGGTACAGAAGCATGGGGCAGATGAGGGCCAAGGACCTGGCGTCAGTGATGCACGCCCCGTGAGGTAAGGAAGACGTGCCAGTCACAACAACACAACGAGTGGCCTCTTGCAGCGTTTGGTTGTGAAGATGATGATTTGGAGATGTAACGTGGAATGAATGCCCCCGCCGCACCCCACCCCCGGCATCCTCCAGCTCTCACACTGCAGAGATGAACTTTTCTGATTGT
>NW_004567132.1:25835576-25845706 GCF_000260355.1 Condylura cristata | reverse complement strand
GAATGTTAAATTAATAACGAACTTGACCTCTCATTTGTCTAAACATTTTCATTTTATATATAAGAAGAAGAAACTCAACGCTACTTGCAAACTTAGCTATTACTTTATTATTAAGTTTCCTTCCCGTTTGTAAAGAGTGAAGTAGTGACAAGCAAATCTGAGGTTATAACTCTCTTGGTCTCTGATGTTTTGTAATACAAGCGTTCTGATGTGCTTCTCACATTCACATACACCTCACACAGAATGAAGAAATGAGGAATTCCTGTCTTCCAGAATTCTGAGGACTTAACCTCAGTTTTCCATAGAAATATTTCTTCAATCTTGTTTGGTTTCTTTTGAAATTCAATAAAAACGTACATTCTTTCGCACAATATGTCCATTTGTGTTTTAATATAAAATATTTCTACAATAAATTTTATACTTCTGGAAATCCCTATCATCTTAGTTTGAGAAACACAGACAAAGAAAATACATAGAATAAAATTCCTTCAGGTCACTGATAGCTAGAAAATAAATCAGTCCCTACTGCTAGTTCTTTGTTTACAAGATCGATCTTGTCTTTAGTTAAAATTGGGGGTTTTTTCGTTATGAATTTTTTTGCATTGATTTTGATTTTTAGAATATTTTTTTATCTAAATTACTGAGGGGCTTTTTTTGTACCTCCTTAAATTTTGTGCCTGAAGCAATTACCTCTCCTACTTCATCCTAGTCTCTACCCTGCTTTCAAGACTCCAAAGAGCAGGGATAACCTGAAATTTAGCTGGTAACACTGCTTTTGTTGTCTGCGTTTTGTTGGCTTATACAACATTGCCACCTCCCGGTGAAACTTCATAACTACATCCTAACCTCGCGGTGAGTCACCTCAGCTATTAGTTTCTTTTTGATTATTTTTTTTAATGTTTATTGAATGATCAACTATATAAAAGATGGGGAAAACATACACTGGAGTAGGTTGACGCTATTCTTTTAAGAATTTCAGTACACTGCTATTAAGAACTTTTAAAAATAACCATGTCATCATAATACAGAATTGCGTATAATTAATCCCCTAATGTTACCTAATTTCCAGTATCTAGTCACACTTCTAAACGCTGTTTTAATAGTAAATTTTGTTAAATCAATGTCCATGTCCAGGCAAATATGGCTAAGTTTTACCAAAACTTAAAATAAAACCCTGTATTTTTAAAAAGAGAGAGAAAAAACAGGAAATGGGGGTAAACAATCATTATTATTTAGAAATATAAATCTTTTGTGGAACTCAGAGAATCCTGAAATCAAAATCAAAGACTGAACATATGCAAGAAAAGCAAAGACAAAACTCACTCATAACCCTCAATGCAAAGCTCTAAGGAAAAAAATATTAGAAAGCTGTATTAGTTAGCACAACGGAGACTAAAGAACTACCTAGATAATGCCCCCTCCTCATGTTGTTCAGCCCCTCATAGGAAGAGGAGAAGCTGATTATAAAATTCTACGAAGTGAGAAAAGCAGGCTGTAGGGAATATGAGGCAGAGCGTTTCACCACCCTGATTTCACAGTCCAGCTGGAGTCAAGTTCTCTCAACTTCACCTGCTTGTTAAGTGGCCAAAATTTAACAGCAGAGGAGAACTCGGTTAGGTATAAAACTCCTCACACCCAATAACTTCCTTTCGAGTCTGGAATTCCAGCCCTCTCCAGTCACAGGAGTCTGAAATCAATTTTTCTCTCACAATCATAATCATACTCATAATTGGCAGTCTTGCAATTTGCTATGGAAACTTTATACTGAAAATGCCTTTGCCATCCTATGTCCTGAGGGAATGCTTAGAAACTCCGCTCTCTACTTCCAGCTAGAACTTTATGGAAGTTAAAAAATAAATTTCTAATGCACGAAATCATTCAAGTTTTAGCCACGTCGATTAGCATAGCTATCATTATCTTCAATTAGTACCCTGCCAAGAGAAAGGTGGTTTGTGTGCCAATCTGATGCATTCTGCAGACTCCAGCACCATCGCCATTTAGTGGAAATCACTGAGCTGTTTCTAAGAAGGCAAATGTTCAGACCGGCTGTGTACCGACAGCCTCAGCTTTATTAGGGAACTTTGGTTTCCTCAGTTATAAAAGTCAAATAATTAAGGCTTTTCCACCTTTAAAAGTGGTGATTGGTGTCCTGACTAAGTACTGAAGCTTCCGTCCTGCTATATATATATGTTCTCGTGTCTCAAGGAGACAATTTCATCCTTACAATGAATTTCAGGAAATGCATTACAATTTCCCTGTGACCTGGGAAGATCAGATGGAATCTGTTCAAAAAACTTTCCCTGCTTGCAAAGTTTCGGCCAGTGGCTTCAGGAGATATAACTGAATTATTTTAATTAGGAGGCAAGATACCCTATGGACTTCCAGCCCAGTCTTTCACCCCCGAAGTACCCTCCAATGAATCATTTCTTCTTTTAGGGACCCAATTTTCTTCCACTTGCACTGAATAAACTAAACATGATTTATCTGTTCTGGTTTAAGGAGTTCAAAAGCCCACAAAACCCCTCCAAGGGACACTTTGTCTATTTTCTCTTCAGCCTGACAACAGTCACAGCAGATAGTTGTCAAGGTCTCAGAAACAACCGAAGATGACCACCAGAGGGCACCAGAGCAAGGGGAAAGCGGCAAGTGCCGGCTGACAGCAATCTTTGTTCACCTCGCTGCCTGATGCCTGAACACCGACTGAGCATCACTCTGTGGTGAGTGCAAGGTCTCATATGTGCCCCCTGACGTGCAAGGATAACCAGGGAGGGAAATATTAGTTTTCATAGGACTGAAAAGGATGATATCCTGGGCAGATGAGAGTCTGTGACACATTGTGTGTGATCGTCTTTGTGATGGTGATTTTCCCCCTGGCTGAAATGGCCTAATAGAGATGCCTTACTTTGGGGTGGATCTTTTGGCTATTAATTTTGGCAACTGCCTCTTGTATAAATCTCTTCTCCAAGTTCCCAGCCAATCTCTTTAAGAGTTGACTAACTAGCTACCATTTCACTTTATTTTAAAAAGTCATATAACTACCAGACTTGGGCTTCAAGGAATAGTGAAGAGTCTGTCTAATCTGTAATGGCCTGGGTTTCCTTGGGAGAACCAGTTCAGTCCAGTTGCAATAAACTATTCTGCGCATTCAGAGAATAAATTGAAAAATATTCCATCTATATATCTTCTTGACAAAGGAATTACCAGTTTCAAAAATAAACTGCTTGAAAACCATCTTATATTAAGTTCTTTTAGATGATATAAAATTTTGATTAACTTCTCTATTTCACCTTTAATCAGGGGTTTAATCTAGTGTCCATCTTTTCTTAGGTCAATTATTAAATTTATTCTTAAAGATGAAAATTGTGTTCTTTATTTGGGTGTTCATAGTAATGACCTATTGGGGTTTTACTCTGAATATGGGGAGAATAAATGTCTATTAGCCCAACACTCCCTCACCCAGGAGCCTTCTTTAAGTGGGTTTCTGGGAAAATGATGCAGGACAGTCAGGAATAAGGAAAGGAGGAGCAGAAACAAGAGAGCAGCCACATAAACCATGAAAAACGATCAAAGAGGTCGATGCCTCTTTGGAATACAAATTTAAAATAGGAAAGCACCAAACATTTGAAAAATTTTTCAGAATACTTGTAAAGGTGAAGCCTTCACCAACATGACTCAAGAGTCTGGAGCAAGTTTATTTGGAGTTAAAAGGGGTGAATCAGCTGATGAGCACATAAACAAAATGTGGTATATATCATATAGTGGAATATTACTCTGTCATGAAAGAGACGGGTGTGATTAAATGCTTCCAGAGGAATAACTCTTGAAAACATTGTGCTAAGTGAAAAAAGTCAGTTACAAAGGATAACATGCTATATTCTATTTGTATGGCATATACACAATGAGCAAACATAGATGAACAATCAGGTTAGTAGTTGCTAGAGGCTAGAGAGAATGAAGTTTCTGGGAAGTGATAGATAAGGAGGGCAGGGTTTGTTTCTTGATATAATGAAACTTTTCCAAAATTATGGTGATGGTGAATTGTATATGTGAATTCTATACCAATAGAACTGTTACCCCACAACCACTACCCTAAAGGAAAAAGCATGTAATAATGAGGGTGGTCCCAAAAATCAGGAAAAGGGGGAGAGGTTTTGGTAGCATGTACTTTAATCCTGAAATACAAATTTTCCATGTTATTATCTGTTCTCATTCCCAATATCTATTTACATTTCTCTTTCCTTTGTCAAATCTTCCAGAAATTTGTCTGTTTTATTGATCATTTTCAAATAAATATTCCTTGGTTTAATTCACTAAAATACATTTTTATTCATTTTTTTTTTTTTTTTGCTAATTCCATCCGTCTTATTACAGTTTAACTTATTCTGTGACCAGCTTCTTGAGTTTGATGCTATGCTTACTATGATTTCTTGACTCTAATCAGTAAAATAAATACATTTTCATTTGAGAGTCATTCTGATGCCACTCCACAGACATGTAGAATTCTTATTTATTTCTAAATAATCTGGTGTTGTGTAATTTGATCTATTTTCTTTTTGAGAGCTTTTGAATCATGGGCAACTTTTTTATTTCAAGTCAATAACTTGTTCACTATGAGTAAGTTCTAGCTTTATTACTTTATATTTAAGAGAATGTTACCAAAATGATTTCTCCTTTGAAACAATTTATTGACATTTCATGGGGGGGTTGATAAATTGTTATAAATACTCTGTGAGCATCTGAGATTTTATTTTCTGTGTTATAAACATAGATAAGTTGTCTTCTAATATAATTATCATTTTCTTAAGTTCACATTGTAACTCTAACATGATTTTTATATGTTTTATTACTGGTTATAGGTCATATACTAAGTTTTGCATATCTTCACACAACGTGACTCAGTATAAAAGCCAGTAAAAATCAGAACAGGGTGTCCCTGACAGACCTGAGGATTTTGACAACAGAGAGGGCAAAAAGCATGGAGAACCAAGGCTGAAATTGATCCATTTCCCAACAACCCCCACAACTGGCTCAGTCATAGTCACAGTCACAATCACAGTCACAGTAGTTGCTCATGATGGGTTTCTCTGTAGCAAAATGAGAGATGACATAGGGTTGGGTGTTAAATAAGCAATTGGAAGCAGGCCGAGCTCAAGGGGATTGTCATTGTGTAAAACCAGTCAAGAACCACAACTTTCAATATGTAAATCTCGGTGGCTGAGCTTCTCCAAGGATGGTTAAGTCCTGCTACCATTGCTGCTGTTTTCTTGTTCACTCTAGGAAATAAGATATATATATCTGCAGCCTGAATGCCTTCGTGGAAACAAGAGGAATGTCTAGATTTTTTCAGAGCAGGAACAGAATCTTGGGTCTTGTTTATGGCACACAAGAATTTGCATATGGTCGAACAAAGGATTCTGCTTTTTCAAATATGTTTTTCTTCAGAGATGAGCGGAAGCAGACAGCCTAAAGCATCAAGAAGCAGCAAGTTCTCAAGAGACTTCCTCTGCTGCTCTCCTCCCAGATTTTATGGGGCAATCCTTGCCTTTTGGGGAAGTAGGGCAGATTCCAGGGGACTATATCGATCATGTTGTGGATTCCAGAATTTCCTCCTCACTTTGTAGAATATCAGTAAAAATAACAGAAAGTAGGATCCTAAGAATGCGTTAAACTGAAGTCAAAAGAGCAGCTGCTTTGGCCTCTACCATGATGGATGATCTGAAAAAGCAGTGAACCACAGATGTCAAGAAGGACTATCAGACACAAACATTCCAGAGCCAGGTAGGGAAGCCACCGTCCCTCAAACCTTACAAAGAGCAAAATTTGCCATTGTGTCCCTGACACAACGGGCGAGTTACTGTACATTCCTGATGTGAGGTGGTTCTTGCCAAATAGGCTGATTTACTAAATCAAATGAAAAGTAAAATGGTGCTTCTTGAAATGTGGGACCTGAGTAATACTGATAAGATAGCTTATAAATATGATTTATCTCCCTCTCTCTCTCTCTCCTCTCCCCCAAGAACTTTACACTTATTCTAGAATCTAACTTTCCTAAGGGACTATATGAAGTGGCTTCAGTGATGAATTTCTTAAAATGCTCCCCCAAAATTCTATTTCCATCACTCATTAAATTCAGGAACCTCTCACATCATCTTATTGACACTGCCTTTTCTCGCACAACTGGTCTTATCAAGGTAGATCACAGACATCTTTTGGACAGATGCTTCTGAGACATCCTTTGCCATCAAATAAAGAACCAAACACACATATTGAGGATCTCAGCACTTCTCAGTGATTCATTTTATGTTACAAGAAACATCACAGGTGCCATTGCTATCGATCACTACTCTGTGTGATTGTTTTTGCTACAATGGATTGTATAATAATTATTTTTTATTAGAAGCAAATACTGCTTGATAGTTGTCATTCAGTTGCTTTCTTCACACTCAATCTCCAACTTATTTAGGAATATGCCTCCTTTTTGTAATCTTGTCATCTTTTCATTCCCATCTCCGATATTTGTCAGAGTACATCCTCTATAGAATCAGGAAAACTTCTACCTCTTTTGCATTCTTAAAGACAATAGAAATGTATTCAATAAAACCCTTTCATGTATATGTGTGTAACCAACAAGTTCTATTTATACATTGCACAAGAATATTGAGAATTCTATTAGGCATAGTTGACTATTCATCAAAATGTGTAAAGTCTTGCTGCATCTAGAAACCACAGAATGAATGTATACACACAAGTCTTAAAAATCAAATAATCTGTAATACATGGAAGTGTAGCAAAAGAAAATGCCCTGTTACTCCTTCTTCCACCACAGACGCCTCTGTCATCCATGAGGAACCTACTGAGACAGTCGGTTGCAGTTCCTTTAGGAATGAACCAAACATCTACATAGATTCCACTTAAATGGGATTGTGATATCTCAGGGTGCCTATATTGGGTGGCCTGTATTTTCACAAATACTTTTCATGTGCAGCGTAGAAACCTCCGTCTTCCTGGCTGCTTGGTGCTCCATTGCAAAGCTCTGTCAGAATTAGTGTAATCAAATTCCTCTTGATAAAGATGCTAGTTATATTCCATTTTTGAACAAAACTTCAACACCTTTTCAACAACAATGAGAAGTCTTGCACATTCACTTGACATACTCACCTACTCAGAACCCTCGGACAGCATGTGGCGTTTCCTTTTCCTTCCCAGCCCAGTCAATTGTGCCAGGCATGTTGCTTCCACCAGGTGGCTTGGCTCCCAGGGCTTAAAGGGCAGAATCTTTTTTTAAGATTTATATATTTATGCATACAGAACTGGGGTACAGGCCAGAGGTGCAGGGGCGATGAGAGCCTTCACCAGAGACAGAGTGGGGAGCAGAACAGGCAGATGAAGGGAGCAGCGGGCGGGTCAGGAGAGGTCTGCCGCACCAAGTGAATCACCAACTCACACCAAGGCGGCCTCTAGCTTCACAGTGCTGCACTAACCCAGGGTGCCATCAGGGAGAGCCCAAAAGGGCAGAATTTTGCAATAAGCTGCTCAAGTTCATATCCCAGCTCTGCCACTTACTACTATAAGTGTTTACTTGCTGTGTTCAATATAAAACAGGGAATAATAGTAATTTCTCTTGCCTAGATTTTGGAGCTAATTAAATATAGTGATCCATGCCTAACATTTGGTACTTTATCAGTGCCCCATAGGTGTGAACAATTGTTTGGGTGTCTCTGCAGAGAAAAATCAATTTCAACCCTCACTAGGTTCTATGTTGAATATATCCTAGGTCAGCTAAATTGTCCATTTAACTCCCACATGCCAATTTTTCTCTCCTCCCTTCCTCCAGCTTGATTCCTTTCTTTTCTCATTCTCTGATGAGAACCACTGTTGATTTTGCTATTCAAGGAAACTAGCAAAATTCCCAATGACAGAATCAAAAACCTTAATCCTAATCTTCAGAATTATAGTTACAACTTCTCTTGTAAAACTTGCTGTAGTGGTTACTTCTTGGTCTATTATAATTTATCAACTGTGGTCTATTTTTTTTATTTTTATTACCCAATGTTGGGGTTTGGCTGTTTTATTCATTCTGCAAATAATTATTGGATGTGTTTATTATTGAACATCTGGTCAGGGCTTTCCAAAAAACAAGACAGATAAAACACCAAACAATGTATAATCCAGTAAGATAGGAAGAATCTGACAGCAGAGAAATGCAATTTGCTGAGCTAGACTCAAAGTCCTCTGCAAAGTGAGGTCTCTTGCTTAGGGGTAATCTAAGAAAAGATCTCTCTTAAGTCATTTTGAAAGACTATTAGTTGTTCACAAGCTAATGCTGGCATGCAAAGATGTTTCTAAGCAAAAGAAGTGTTTTGTAAAATAGCTGGAGGTTATAGAAAAAAGGGAAAGAGTTGATGATGGTGGGGGCTAAGAAGGGGGTGGAAAATTAAGAGGCAAACAAAAGTTGCAGTAAGTGAAGTAAATGAGGTCTTCTGTGCCCTTGATGGGTTATCATTGAAAACGTCAGGAAACCCTATGATTCCCTGGCAGCCAAAGACGCATACACTGGAGACAACTCAATGAAACATGGTGTGTTCTACCTCTCCTGTGAGAATGAACTTCAAGACAGTGAAGTTTACTTGTACTCTATTGGTCTTGTTACACATGTCATCTATAACTTCACTCCAAAATACATTCCAAAATAAGACCCTGGCCTTGATTTGATGCATATTTAGCTAACCTTTTTTTTTTTTTTTTTTGCAACAACACAGTGACATTCTTTATGTTCTTTATGTGTGTGTGTTTTTCATTTTATTTATATATATTGATTTTTAATTTTTTTACATCATTCTTCATTTTGTGCATTTTTTCATCTCAGTTGTAATCCCCATGGGCTTCCCACCACCAATTCACCCGTGTGCCATCACCACATTCCAGTGCACTCTTCCCACCCCAGTTTTGATCCCATTCCCCCTAAAAGCCCCCATAAAGTATCTCTGGCTTATAGTTGTTCATTGTTTTCATTTTTACTCTACCACCTTTGTTTGAGAAGACATTGATTACTAACTGATGCTAAAGAGCTCCATAATGACATTGAATGAGGTTTATTATTTGCTCCAGGAGAACAAGGAGGGGGATTTTTTTCAAGGGTAATATTTTTTTTTTCAACTTGTTCATCTTTCTTTGTAACTAACTTTCAACCTGTTTTCAATAACAAATTTTAAATCAATAGTCCATATGTGGTAGATTGTTAAGGAGAAGGATCAGGCCATAAACATAAAACTATCATTTTCTATGATTTTAGATCTCATCTGAAAAGCAAACATTTTCTATCAGAGACACTCCAGGATCTCCATGCTTGCTTGAATAGGAACGAACCTTCAGCAGCTGCCCAGGGCCCTGTTCCCCTGGGTGACGAGGTTTTTGTACAGTGAGACAATGGAGAGTTAACACTGTGGTGGACGTTCGGAGGAGGCACCAAGGTGGAACTCAAACGTGAGTAGAATCCAAACTCTCTTTCCTCACCTATCTGTGTTTTGTGGTTCCTGTGTCTATGAAATGATCTAAAAACTAACTTTTGCAGCCCTTGGCTTCCTCCTAGGCAAAGGTAGTCTGTGAATAAAGGTGAGAAGGGATTGTACTTGTATCTGCACTTATTCAGTCCCAGTATTGGGTGATAAGCAGTAATTTCACCAGTTTCTGGGAGAGCGTGGTTGTATGTTCTGAACTTGTTCAGTTGTCAGGAAGGGAACCTCAGTTTTTGTAGAGAGGGTTGGTTTAGGGGAACCACTGTGTGTTCACGTTCGGCGGCGGGACCAAGCTGGACCTCAAGCGTGAGTGCTGTTTTCTGCGTTTTCTAACCAATTTGCTTTTTATTCCTTTGTATGGGTCTTCTTTTTGTATTGGGTGAAAATATCTTGTCTATGTGGTAATTTCACCAATTTCTGGGAGAACGTGGTTATATGTTCTGAACAGAGACTTGTTCAGTTGTCAGGAAGGGAAACTCAGTTTTTGTAGGGAGGGTTGGTTTAGGGGAACCACTGTGGATCACGTTCGGCGGCGGGACCAAGCTGGACCTCAAACGTGAGTGCTGTTTTCTGCTGATTCTCTGCTGTTTCTACTTGATTTGCTTTTTATTCCTT
>NW_004567132.1:25834768-25835091 GCF_000260355.1 Condylura cristata | reverse complement strand
ACGTGAGTGCTGTTTTCTGCTGATTCTCTGCTGTTTCTACTTGATTTGCTTTTTGTTCCTTTGTGTGGGTCTTCTTTTTGTATTGGGTGAAAATAGCTTGTCTAAGTAGTAATTCCACCAATTTCTGGGAGAGCGTAGTTTTATGTTCTGAACAAGACTTGTTCAGTTGTCAGGAAGGGGAACCTCAGTTTTTGTAGAGAGGGTTGGTTTAGGGGAATCACTGTGTGTACACGTTCGGCGGCGGGACCAAGCTGGAGCTGAAACGTGAGTGCTGTTTTCTGCTGATTCTCTGCTGTTTCTACTTGATTTGCTTTTTATTCCTT
>NW_004567132.1:25826809-25834593 GCF_000260355.1 Condylura cristata | reverse complement strand
CGTTCGGCGGCGGGACCAAGCTGGAGCTGAAACGTGAGTGCTGTTTTCTGCTGATTCTCTGCTGTTTCTACTTGATTTGCTTTTTATTCCTTTGTGTGGGTCTTCTTTGCTCAAACGTTAGGGATTAAACAAATTTCATTCCCAGACTAGAGCCTGAGGAAGGAAAGTTGTCCCCACAGAAGACCAGTCAAGGGCTCATTTTTAAGATTTCCAAATCAAAATGACTTACTTAGTGGGAGTAAGGGGTGGCTGGACTTTCAGAGCAGGGTTTTGTATGGGTGGAAATGAAGGAAAGTCACTGCGGTTCACTTTCGGCAAAGGGACCAAAGTGGAGCTCAAAAATGAGTATATTTTAGCTCAATTATTTGTGAGGTATCTATGACCGTTGGTGACATTTTGGTTAAATGGGCCATTTCTGGTGACTCAAATATAAATAGAAAACAGCCAACTTTAAGACGCGCAAGTCAACCAATTGTTGAGTTTGTGAGTTGAGTAGGATTTAGTATGAATGGGGAAAAGTAGTTAAATCTTAGCCTGAATAGACTTTCTCAGACGACTGGGTTCAGGAGGTTTTTGTTGATGGGCCTGTGAGTAAGATCTCACTGTGGCTCACGTTCGGCCCCGGGACCAAGGTGGAGCTCAAACGTAAGTGCCCTTTCCTGCTCCTTTTTCTCATAAAGTTGCAAAATGGGGGGCTTCGTGTTTAGGACATGAACTGAGGTGAATTAGGACAGAACAGGGTTCTTCGGAAGTTCAGATGAGCCAGGGACTGAAAATCAGTTTGTCTCAGGGAAGAACAAAGAGCTAGTGAGTTAACCCGTCAGCCAAACTGCCAGATTTCTGGTATCTCGGTCTACTGAGGCAAACGAAGGTTTTTAATTGAGGGAAAAGAAAGAAATTAAGATAATGTTGTGGATCACCTTTGACCATGGACATGTCTGGAGATTAAATGTAAGTAATTCTTCTCTATTGCCTTCTGAAATTTGGGTCTAAGTGCCAGTATCAATTTTTAACGACTAAGTATGTGTTTTGTGAAAGGAGACGCGTTTTAGCAGTTCCAAAAGTTAAACTCAGCTCCTAAAATTGATTTGTAGGCCAAAAAAAGTTAATTTAATCTCAAGAGACTAGCTCAAAGAGAAAAAATTAATGTAGATGAAGAAAGAAGTCTTATAGTGCTAAAAAGCAAAAATAAGTTAATTTTTTCAGTCAGTTTTGCCAAAAACTGTAATGATTTTTGCTCATTGTGTTTGCTAGAGAAAGGTAGAGAAATGTATTTCCTAGTCTGTTTTCTCTCTTCTGTCCAATAAATTGTTTTATGAGATAGCAAAAATCAATAACACATTAAAAATTCAATTACAAGTTAGAAAAGTTTACTTTTTTGCCATGGGAAAGATGCAGCTTAATTGAGAACTAGCAGCAGTTTAGACTCTAAAATGAGTGCTAACTGTCCACAAGATATAGCTCTTGTATATCTTGACAGCTCCAATTTTTATACTAGACTAAAGTTAAAATGATTTATCATAAGGAAGAAAGATGATGAGCCCCCAAAACTCAGTTTTGAGGAATTTTAAGTGAGGGAAAATTAAATAATTGTATTTTTAAGTACCCACAGACTTGTAGAAAAATAAGAAATATTTTAATGAGGATGTTCTTTTATTTCCTAGTTGTTATTTGGCCATAATTTTAGTCCGCCAAAGAGGTGGTACTGCAATTAGCGAGGTCTGTGGCCCTCATGAGTGACTGATTTTTGTGGCCATGGCGCTTTTGTGACTGAGTGGTTTTCGTGGCCACGGCATGCTCCTGGCTGATTTTCATGGCCACAGCACCCTCTGTGCTGATTTTGTGGCCACAGTACTCTCTGTGCTGACTTTCGTGGCCACGGTGCTCTCCGGGCTGATTTTTGTGGCCACGGTGCTCTCGTGGCTGATTTTCGTGGCCAGGGCGCTCTCATGGCAGTTAGCCTGGCCACTAAGGGCCTTGGCGAATCTCTGAGTGTCCCTTTAGCGCTGCTACAGCAGCTTTCCTGACACAGTGGTACAGACAATGCCACAAACAGAATAGAACAGAAATGCACTGGGCACTGAACTAACATTGGAAAAGCAGAAAAAAACTGATTAGAGATTTCAGAAATAAAATTCATATGCATTATTATATCCTCTTAATGAAAATTTCCATTGGCATACCTTAAAAGAACCTACAGCTATTTTTTTTCAGTGATACGCGATTTTACGTTATCCTCTCATCAAATCTGTTTAAATGATAAAGACTCAAACTCACAGAAAGAAATATATATAACTCAGGGTAAAATACACATCAGCAAAAATCTAATGTAAGGTCAGCAGTCTGGCTACTCAGATTTTGTTTAATTAATTTTTACATAATTTATAGTAACTATCATGTGAATGTACTGATTTTTTTTAAGGTAAGGTGAGTTTGTGACATGTTTTTCATTTTCAAAATTGTACTTTTAAATTACAAAAATTTAATGGCATGCGAACTGTTTTAAACTAAGTATTTTAAATTATTTTGAAGCTCTGTGGAAGACCTTTTTAAAATTGTCCATGTCTATGATTTTAAACTCCACTAAAAGTTAATATGATGTCTTTCAAGAATTTCCATCTTCAACATACTAATTATTTAATACCTTAATGCAGGTTGGAAACTTTAAAGCTATCAAAGGTTTCTCCAGATAGAAATATCTTTATAGAACAGTTCCTCTTCCATTTTTGCTAGAATTCGCCTGATGTTACTACCAAAGTTATTTTATAAAATCTCTGAAAAAGTTAGTAATGAGGTTAAAAGAAAAATACATTAAAGTGTAAGATATTCAGTATCTTACATTAAACTATTGGTTAACGTGGAGTCTAACTATAGAAAAGCCTATTCAGATATTTGCTGACTTGTTCCAGCAAAAGTTTTGATTTGTTATTTTAACTCTTACGGTCCTGCCCCAGGGCTTGACCGCCCATTGAGGGGGATTTCCAGGAGACCATCTGGCAGCTGCTCATGGTCCGAAGTGAAGCTAGCTAGTTCCTCCTTGGCAGGTGGTCAAAACTACAGTTGACCCCTCCCGGCTGGCTGAACCCAGACTGTGTGGTGACAGCATCAGCTCAGGGCCCAGGCTCTCTCTGAGCCCTTGGAGGAGTGGGGGTGGGGGCCTAGAAGATTGCAGATCTGATCATGAAGGGTGAAAAAGCACTTCAGCATTCCAAGGGACTAAGACAAAATGGCATTTGTGTCTTGGTTGGAGGCACTGAGTTTCCTGTAGGAAGCTGAGAACAGTTGAAGGAAAGAAAGGTTAGGTCAAAAAAAAAACCTACCTCTGCATGGCCGCAGAGTTGGGACAGAACAATTTCAAATGCTCTGAAAGGGCATGGGACTCATAAGAGAAATTCAAAATCAAGGTTATATATATGCTTCCTCCCTGCCTCATTGCTACCTTCACAGAGTCAGCACGAGGCCCTCTGCTTGTCTGTCCTGAAAAGCCCTGAGGTTGCTCACGGACAGCGCACCCTCTGGGGCATGTCCCTGTTACTTAAACTCTACTCTCCCTGCTTCCTTTTCCAGGAGATGTGGCTAAGCCTTCTGCCTTCATCTTTCAACCATCTGATGATCAGTTAACCACCGGAAGTGCCACTTTGGTGTGCATGGTGAATAACTTCTACCCCAAAGACATCAGTGTCAAGTGGAAAATGGATGGTATTGCCCAAAATAACGGCGTGGAAAACAGTTTCACAGAGCAGGACAGCAAGGACAGCACCTACAGTCTCAGCAGCACCCTGTCGATTCCCAGCACAGATTACAATAGTCATAATATCTTCTCCTGTGAGATCAGCCACCAGAGCTTGAGCTCCCCCCTGATCAAGAGCTTCAACAAGAATGAGTGTTAGAGGAGAGGCCTCTCAGGCCCCATCACCCCACCTCAGTCCCAGTCTCCCCCACTCAGGTTTCCCACCCTTTTCCCACCCTTCCCCCCCCATGGCAATCTCCCATCCCTCTCCATACTTTGTCCCCCTCCTCCTCTTTGGCTTTAATCATGCTAATGTTGGGGGAGGGCAAAATGAATAAATAAACTGTATCTTTGCACCTGAGACTTCTCTCTCCTTCTTGTTTTAATGGTTATTACAGTGAGTCCTCACTTAACAACATGGAAAGTTCTTGGAAACTGACTGTTGAAACAAAATGTATTTAAAAATAATTATACCATAGGCTAGCTGATATAAAAAGAGTTAAATTTCTGGTCACAAGAACATCACCAAACTTCTGAACAACCATTTGTTCCTTTCCAATCCACTCATTCCGGTTAACAGCTTCAGGGTAACAGCTGAACTTCTGCAGCTGAGGGGCAAGACAGGACCCCACCCTGGATAGGACACCCTTCCATCCCAGGGTGCGGGTGTAGACCCCCATGCTCATGGGGACCTGGACAATTGAGATACATGAACCTCACATGCACTTCTTTGGGATTTGGGAACACCAAGTTCTCAGACAAAACCAAACAGACATGGAGAGAACCTACAAACTCCACCCAGACAGTGGCCTTGGCCAGCTATTCATTTATTCTTTCAACATCATAACAAAACAGTGTTGAATGAAGTGACTTTATTTAAGGACATGCTATACTTTGTTTTCCCAGTCACCCAGTTTATCTTCTAAGAAACTATATATTGTATTGTTATAAAATACCACATCAAGGGCCCTCCAGGTGTGCAGGGGTTAACGTCTGGGATCTATCAAGCTATTCACAGTCACTGCAGCATGAGTTCCATCCCCAGCCAGGAAGCTGACACACGAGACCCACATCCCACAAGGAGCAGCAGACCTCTCCTGTCTTGCCTGCTGCTCCCCTCAGCAGTGTTTCCGTGGATCTGCCTCTCCCCACTGTCTGCCACTCTGTCTCTGATGAATCCTCTCGTCCCCTCTCCAGGAACCTCTGGCCTACATCCCAGCTCTTGTATAATAAATAAATAAAAATAACATCATTAAGATAAATAAATAAAATGTAACATCATGCCTAAAAATAATCATCCTCCATTCCACCTACCCTGGTGACCTCTTCAAGATACTCCATGAACTCCATGAGCCACCCTTCTTCATACCTGCCCCATTGGGGGAGAGACTTGCTCCTGTTGAACCCCTCCCCCCCCCACACACACTAGATTCCTTTGAAGAGAGGCAGTTCTTACAGTCACATGTCCTTTGATTTAGTTGAACCTGAGAATTTACTCAGCAAATTAAAAAAAAAAAAAAGCAAGCGCTATCATGTTATTTATTGCAACATTATATAAAATAACAAAACAATGAAAACAACTGCAATGAATAAGTAACAGGCAAATATCTAGTTCCAACGGACTCCAGCTTGATAGAGTTATTTCTCAATCACATTTTTAAAGTTCTATTTGCCAAAGACAACATAGTTCTTTCCACCATCAATTTAATTCTCACACTCTAAGCTAAAAATGTTCATCAAAATGTTGGGCCAGTTCATGAAAATGTTAGGCAGGTTCTGTAAAATTGAACTATGTTCAATTTCAATAACCTGGCAACCCCAGGTCCCTGTCTGCCAGGGGGGAAAAAAAAAGTATGCAAGAATTTTCAGAGTTATTTCATTTATAAAAGTCAAAAACCTGAAATAATCCAAATGTCCAGCAACAGAAGGATGGATCAGCAAGGTATATTATATTTACATACAAAATTGGAAACCACTCCCTAAGAGAAATGAATGAACTACAACTCTATCCGAGGACTTAGCTAAATCTCACAAAAATGACAATAAGGAAAAGAAAACAAATACGGAAGAAAAATGTTCTATATATTTTCACTGATACAAAGTTCAACATCAGATAAAAATAAAACTAGAAATTGGGATGGGGGCTACTTTTGACTGGAGGTGGAAGGAAGTACTCTGTAAGAGGAGATAAGAAGGGGATTTGGTGGATTAGGTGATAAAAGAATGTGCCATTTGGTGAACATTTACTGAGTTGTATCATTATAATCTGTGTACTCTTTCTTGGGGGGAGGGGGGGTAAATATAGATTCGACTTCCAAAGCAGCCTAGGGTCAAATCCCTACCTGCCTAATGTCTTTCTGCCTTCCAGTGCTACATAGAACAGAGGGCAGACAGGCCACCTTGCCACAGATTGCTCCCCTCTCTGGCTAGATAGACAGAAATGGAGTGATGCAATGCAATGGACTTCAGCAAGGTGACCAAGGACAGAATCTTGTCCAGTTATTATGACTCCATGTATGAGGTTATATATTGGGGTAGGGGTACATATAAAATCAACTGTGAACCCCACAATCCCTAGTTCTGTGTGGGCACCCCATCCACAGCTCCCACCTACCCAC
This sequence comes from Condylura cristata, assembly GCF_000260355.1. Taxonomy (NCBI): domain Eukaryota; kingdom Metazoa; phylum Chordata; class Mammalia; order Eulipotyphla; family Talpidae; genus Condylura; species Condylura cristata. Next base: position 25,828,245 of record NW_004567132.1, on the reverse strand, counting down.
CCATCCAACAAATATTTACTGACCCTTTCTCAGTCTCTACTCTGAATGAGGTACAGAAGCAACTAAAACCATGTCCTCCTCAATAAATTTGTAATCCAGTTTTCCTACAGGATGGGAGCAATGGGAAAGGACGGTTGTGGAAAAAAAGAGGTGAGGAAATGTCAACATTCTGCCTGCTAACAATATTCATTATTATAAATCTTTGAAACTTAACTCAAAAAGACTATTCAAAAGGCCCTTCAAAAGACATCAACTTGCTCACTCATCCCTTGGGGCAAAATTCAGCAATCAAAGGCATTTCAATGGGGACTATGAATAGAGGGCAAATCTTTCCCTTCAAACTCAGAAGCAGGGGCCGTCCCTGGTGGCCAGCGGGTTAAAGCACAGCACTAAGAAGCTAAAGCCACTTCCGCATGAGTTCGATTCCCGCCTGCCCCGGAGGTGACCACATGGCTTGGTCAGAACTCTCCTGACCCGCCCGTTGCACCTCTTAGCAGTGCACTTCGTCGATCTACCTGTTCTGCTCCCCACTCTGTCTCTGGTGAATCCTCTCACCCTCGGCATCTCTGGCCTGTATCCCAGTTCTGTATGCACAAATAAATAAATCTTAAAAAAAAAAAAAAAAAAAAAAAGCACAGCACTAAGAAGCTAAAGCCACTTCCATATGAGTTCCATCTCCCGCCTGCCCCTGAGGTGACCCACATGGTGCGGCAGACCTCTCCTGACCCACCCCCGTCTCCCCTCAGCAGTGTACTTTGTCAGTCGGCCTGTTCTGCTTCCCACTGTCTCTGGTGAAGCCTCTCACCACCCCTGCACCTCTGGCCTGTACCCCAGTTCTGTATGCATAAATAAATAAAATCTTTTGAAAAAAACTCAGAAGCAGAACCCACATGACCTGAGGAAGTAAAGACAGGAGGTATTATGGGTTGAATTGGGTCCTTTAAAAAGATGTATTCGGCCCTCCTTGGTGGCACAGAGGGTTAAAGCGCAGCATTGCAAGCAAGCCACAGCCACTGAAGTGCAAGTTCGATCCCCAGCGCAGAGATGAGCCACATGGCGTGGAAGGCCTCACCTGACCCACCCGCTACTCCCCCAGCAGTATACCTTGTCCATCTGCCTGTTCTGCTCCTGTTACCAACACTGGTCTCAGTTTCCCTCAGCCAATAAAAGGAAACAGAGTTTGAGGAAAAGGAAAGTTGTTTTATTTGTCGACAAATGAGGAGGGCAGCAGACTCGTGTCCGAAAGCCACCGTCCTCCTCTTTGGCAAGTTACAGGGCTGTTTATACAATGTTCAACAAAGAAAAAGGGAGGTGGGCGAGTGTCCCCAAAGGGCAGGGAGTAAAAGTTAGTGCTGGATCCCACTCCTAGGTATCTACCCAAAAGACACAAAAACACTGATTGAAAAAGATACTTGTACCCCCATGTTTATTGCTGC
>NW_004567132.1:25818412-25825576 GCF_000260355.1 Condylura cristata | reverse complement strand
GCTCCCCTCAGCAGTGTACTTTGTCAATCTGACTGTTCTGCTCCCCACTCTGTCTCTGGTGAATCCTCTCACCCACCACACCTCTGACCTGTACCACAGTTCTCTGAGCATAAATAAATAAATCTTAAAAAAAAAAAAGATGTATTCAAGGGCCAACTCCCACTACCTTTAAATGTTCTCTTATTTGGGAACAATAAAGGAGCTTCCTTTTGCTTGAGAATCCCATGTGTGTGTGTGTGTGTGTGTGTGTGTGTGCGCGCGCGCACGCGCCTGGTTCATTTTCATCCCCAGCCTGCACCTCGAGACCACGTTGCCCAGCTGGTCTGGGGTTAAGAGAACCAGACCCATAAAGCAATGGCATCAAATTGGAGAGTAGTTTGGGGTAACAGGATGCTTGCTAACTACCAGTCTGTGAACCTGAACCCCAACTTATTATATGTCATTCAATAAGTACTTATTGAATGTTTAAAATGTCCTAGACACTGTTTTATTCTTTTTTTAAAAATTTATTTATTCATGCATACACAAACTGGGGAGCAGGCCAGAGGTGCAGGGCATGAGAGGAGTCACCAAAGACAGAATGGGGAGCAGATGAGGCAGATTGACTGAAATACACTGCTGAGGAGAGTGGTGGGTCAGGAGAGGTCTGCCATGCCATGTGGGTCACCTCCCTGGCTGGGGATTGAACTCATGCTGCAGTGGCTGGAGGAAGCTTGATAGCACTGAGAATTTAACCTCTGACCCACCAGGAAGGCCCTTCCCGGACACTCCCCTGTGAAGTTTATAATCCAGTAAAGAGATAAATAATAAACAATGTTGATACTTAAAAAATACATTATTTTAACTAGTGATATGTGTTCAAGAGAAATGAAAGCAGAAGAAAAGGGCAGGAGTTGTTAGAGTTGGGCTATAAATTCAGCTAGGTTAGCAGAAGTTGCATGAAAAACTCACATTTAAGTAAAGATTGAAAATGAGTGAAACATGAACCCTGTGGATAACCAGATAAGAAATTTCTAGCAGCAGAAGCAGCACATGAAAAACCCCAGGGTGGGTATGTGCCCAGAGCGTTCCCAGCATGAGGTTACAGAAAGGAGGGGTGTGTCAGGCAGGGTCTCATGGGCAATAGGAAGAAGTTTGCCTTTATTTAGTTTTCAAAAATAATAGCAAGCGGTATTAGTTTATGTATATAGGGATAAGAAAATTCCATCTTTCATTTTTATTTTTCTCAAAAGATTAGAGTAAAGTGAAACCTCCAGGACACAGACTTGCACATGGTGTCTACAGAAGGAGCGCCCTGAACCCCAGTCCTCACACACCTGAGGTGCAGGAGTGTGGGGAGGCTGGAAGAAGTTGGGACAATTCCTAGTCCTATGAAGACACTTGACATTGATCTCCCTGAAGGGGGACTCAGGCAAAGTGGTGGTCAGCGTGGTCTGCTCACAAGTGGGCCTCACTCTGCAGAAGCAGGTGATTCAAGAGGGGCATCTCCCTGCAGACAGCTCCTCATCTTCTCTTATGACTTCTTCTCCTATCTTCTTCTTTAAAAGAAAATAAAGTGAAATAGAAAATAGGAAGAAATGCTTCTACTCCAAGGGAAATGAAGGTTAGCAAAAGAATAACTTCACCTTGACATACATAAGCAAAAATTTCCTGAGTGTTTTGATGAAAACTGTTAATGGGCAAGTGGAAGGGACCTTAGCAGCCTATTAGAAAAGTGCAAGCAAGAGACAATGTGACCTTGAAGGCTGGACTGACTGGTGGACATGAAAAAGAAAGTAAGAAGACAAAGGTAAATCCAGGCCTGAGGAATTGGGAGCATGGACTTGCTTGTACTAAAATGAGGAAACTTATAGAAGGCAAAAATTTAGAAATAGGGGGGGGGGGCAAAACCAGGACCTTAATTTTGATCCATCTGGAATTAACTTCTTCATATCATATGATGTTTAAAGGTCAACATTTTTTTTTTCCATTTGGCTATCCAGTTGTTCAATACCATTTATTTAAAAAGATTTTCCTTTTTCCCTGTTGGATTGTTTTGGCATATCTGTTGAAAATGTGTTTGCTGTATTAGCTGGGTCAATTTTTTTTTTTAAAGATTTATTTATTTATGCATATAGAGCTGAGGTATAGGCCAGAGGCACAGGGGTGGTGAGAGGATTCATCAGAGATAGAGTGGGGGGCAGAACAGGCAGATCTAGGGAGTCCACTGCTGAGGGGAGCAGCAAGTGAGACAAGAGAGGTCTGCTGTGCCATGAGGGTCACCTCCCTAGCCGGGGTTCAAACTCGTGCAGAGTTGGCTGCAGCTGGTTAGCATCTTTGTGCTGCACATTAACCCATTGTGCCACGAGGGAGGGCCCTAACTAAATTGGGTCTACTTCTAAACTTGCTCTGCCATTCTATTGATCTATTCATCCATCCTGCACCAAAAGACACTATCTCGACTACTAAGTTGTAGGCACTCTATCTTGAACATGTTAATCTGAGATGCTTATTACATAGCCAAGCAGAGATGGGAAGTAGACATTGGAGATAGGAACCTGGAATTTAGAACAGAGGTCAGTGCCAGAGACATAAAGGTGCTGTCATCACAGTAAAGATGGTGCTAACCTGTGAATAGGCATGGATAGAGAAGATAAGCACTGAGCCCAGAGGCACTCCAACAATAAGCAGTTGAGGACATAAAGGAGAATCAGAAAAGAAGAATGAAAAGGTTAGGTCAAAGGAGAAGGAAAATCAGGAGAGTGGTGCTGCCCTAGAATCCAAGAGGAGAAATGTTAAATGGAGAAGAAATTGATCAGTTGTCCACTGTGTCAACTCAATGAAGATGGGCCATTGGATTTCCTGATAGTGGGGACCATTGGTGGACTAAACAAGAGAAGGTGGAGGTCTGATCAGAATGAGTTCCAAAGAAATGGTTGCAGTGTGCATGGGCAATTCTTTCAAGCAAAAGTTGGACAATTTATCTGGAAGGAGAAAAGAAATGATGGCATTTTTTGAGTGCAAGTGAGAATGATCCAGTAGGGAGGTCAAGTCGGGTGCTGCAGGAAAGGAGGAAATTGCTAATTAGGTGGGTGAAGCACAGGGGGTGTTCTGCCCTTTAGCTAGGAGCACAATTCATCACTCACAGGGGAGAAAGAGCATTCAGGACACGGGTGCAGAAATGTCCACAGGTGTGCTGGGAATTCGTCACGAGTTCTCCCCTATATAGATATCACTTAAATTCTGTAGAATGAGGAGTTTGGGAAGACTGTAAATCAAAGTAATCAAAAACTCTAGACAGGATGAAGCTAAGGCAGAGCTAGGGAAAGAAGAATGGAATTCACACAGAATTACCACCTGCCTTTAGCACCACTGGTCAACAACTTCCCTGAGCTCCTAACAACTAGTGAGATGGAAAAGATGCCTCCTGGACACCCAATAAATGTTCCCTGCTTCTTACCTTACTTGTTACATTTTTTTCCCTAGCTGCAATAATGAGTTAATTACAGATATTTCAGGGGAGAAATCCATGAACCTCTTCAAAATAGAGAGTCAGTCAAGTCTAAGACAACTTTGAGTGCTGCTCTTGTTTGAGGGAAAAGACTCATTAACCAAAAGAATCACTTAACCCCCAACATCTTTCACCATCACAGTGCTCAGGCCCCAACCATGCCCTACCCGAACCCCACCCTAGATTAGTTATTACCAAGTTTCAAAGTGACTGACCTGAGAAGATTAAAAAAGTAATGATAACTTATCGGGGGGAGTCCCAAGGACCAAGATAGCAATTGCCATAGCAACAGTCACACTGCGCTGGTCAAGAAGAAGACCTTCAGGGGAACTGAAAACAGAACCTTGAGCACATCTGCTGGTTTCACCCCCAATCTCCTCCAACAGGCTGGATAGTGCACCCCACACCCTTTCAGAATTTCCCAAGGCCCGCTGCACCTGGGGCCCTCACAGCACCTGGCCAAGTCTGTGTCCAGCTCTAGAATGGACGTAACACCAGTCCTAGCCTGGCCTGACACCATCCCAGCTAACACACTGCCCCACATCCAGGCCTAGGGTTCTTCCACTGGGGATCCTCAGCCTAGAACAGTTAGCACCATCTAAGAGGTTTGAAATGAGGACAGGACCCACACAGACTGCATGTGAGAAAACAGATGAGGGCAACCAGGTTCTTCATGAGGCCCTCAAAAGATCTGCAAGTCTTTGAGAGCAGCAAGAATCAATTTAGGTAGAATAGTTTGGGCACCTCAGGAATAGGACGTCGATAAGAACAGAGATGAGCAACACTTCAGAGTATATTTTAGGGTCTTCCTAGCATCCAAGACAGATGATTCTCTTCTACTCTCTCCCTTTCCATCCATGCAGATAGAAAAATAGCCATCCGCACAGCTACTCACCTATCTGTTGGCCCCAACCCCAGCCACAGGCTTGTTTATCCTTCAGCACCAAGCAACCCTAACTACAGAAAGCCTACTTGTGATATGGATGTCCGCCTGCATTCATTCCACACACTCAGTAGCATCTTCATGCCCCCGACTGACTCTCTATTATGTTCCATAGGTAATGCAATGAACAAGGTAAAACTCTCCATCTCAGGCATCCCAGTCTAATATGGAAACAAGATGCAACACAGAGCAACGGGACCGAAGCTGAAGTGTTTAAGGAGTGTTACTGCATCACACAAAAGGGACACAGAGCACCTGATGGAAGCCAGGGAAGACACATACCTCCACCCAAATATTAGCCAAACCCAGGGGGCCTTGAAGATCACTCCAAGACTCCAGTCCTGACTGGAAAGCCATGGGCTAATGAGCCCTGAGGGGGGACTCAGCACGCAAAAATTTACCCCCTCTTGATCTTAGTTTCTTTGACTATAAGGAAGCAATGGTTATAGGCCTCTGTCTCAACATCACTGTGAACATCAAAATAAATAGTGTTAATCCCCTTAGTGCAGGGCCTTATGTGCTCAATTCATGATCTTCTAAAAAAAAAATTTTGTTCACAAAACAAATTTCAAAAGCCATCACATTAGGCCCCCTCCACCTTTATGACACACCTCCCCAGCCTCCTGTTACCTCCTATCTGTTGATAAATTTTACTTTGAAAAGAATAGGCTATTGGCATTTCTTTAACTACCTTTAATCCAAACACTCTGTGAATATGAAGAAAGGCACATTTTTTTGATGCAGTTTAGGAATTTAATAGACTTTAGGATGGAAGAGACTACAATGTGAAGTGAGAAACTACAGGCCAAAGGAGGGCTTCCCTGCATCCACTGGCCTCACCCCCTGTGTGGAGAGGCAGGTGACCGCAGCCTGACGACGCTCAGGCAGCCTGAGAGGCAGCGAGGGGCAGGGTTGCTCTAGGACCCAGGCCCACTCCTGGGGAGGGACCTTCAGGTCTTGCTCTTTGCCTCCTGGCATGTTTGGGAAAACTCCGTGCAATGTGATTCTCATGAGTTGAGCATTTTTAGCATGTGCACCGTCTCCTCTTCTTGTTTTAACTGTATGAATCTGAATCTCTCCTCTGTTTGTTCTTGAATCAGGAGATTGATTTCTTTTATTAAAACTGAGTTGGCCCTCATCACCCTCCTGCAAGTTTCTCCAAGGATGTCTGTATTTAATGACTTTTTCTCTAGTTCTGGCATTCTTAAAAGATGTCTCAAGCCTGCATACTCCTTTTCAGTGGTATAAACCTCGTCAACAAGTTGGTATTTGTTCTCAATCCATGCAGCCAGTGCTTTTGAAAGCTACTTTTCATGGCTTACTTCTTGTGGACTTCTGAAACACTGACCAAGTATGAAGCTATAAGACACACCATAATAAGTCAGTGAAAAGTGGACACACCATTATCTCCCACTGGAGACTCTGCAAAGTGACTTGGGGACTCAGGCCTTTGGGAGGCAGCTCTATCACCCCCTCACCCAACTTCCCAAGGGTCAGCCCAAAATGACCTCCACAGAGGATGGTAAACCTTCCCTGGCACCGACCCATCGCATATCTGTGGAGATACCAGCCACACAAGCCCCAGGAAACACCCCAATATTGGACCTAGAACCCAACAACAACTGACTTTCTGTATTATTCAGTTATGTTAGTGCAGTAGGAGATTTGTAATTCATATGCGATTTTTTTCTATCAATGTCAAATGATCATTCTTCTTTACCTAGATTTTTTTCTTTATACAATTTTATATTTATTGCAGAGCTTAGCACAAAGTACACTGCGTTGGTTGTACAAGCAAATCAAATGAGTGCATGCATAATGAATTGTTGACAATTGGTCTGTTTGTGGAACTATTGTAGGGGTTGTTTTTCTCTAATTGTGGTTGTGTTTGTTTGTTATTTGGGCACACTAACTCACAGAGTGTGACAACATTACTACCCCAGTTTACGGATGAAGAAGCAGGACCAGAAAGATCATGAGATTTGTCCAACAAGAAAAATATCTCTCAGATACCTGCTCTCTGATTCCAAGCCTGTTGCTCCTTTGACTCCATGCAACCACCCACCTGGAACATCATTGGCTGTGATGATCCAGGTCTTCCTGGAGAGCATTACTGTACTTGTAATTCATTTTCCAACTTTAACTTTAGGGACTGGTTTTCTTATTCCTTTGCTGCCTTCGTCCATCCAACCTGCTCTACCTCTGCTGTCCTCAGTTCCAAAGAATACTTCATGTAAGGATACAGGAGAGATTGAGCCTTCTGGAGCCAGGCAACTAGAATGAAGTGGTTTTCTCATGACTCCAGGTATCCTGATCCGATTCCTCACACATCAGCCCCTACTCTGCACCTTGGTCTCTCTCACCACCTCTGTGCACACAACTGGGTCCGCTGAGAGTAGAGAGGGGAAGTCCACTTTTGGGTAGAGTGATTTGACCGGAGTCAAGAAGCCGTTGAGTCAACAGATTCTGAATGACTGTTGCTCTTTTCATAATTTTAAAGATGTGTGTGTGTGCATCTAGACAAACTTTTCAAACAACCTCATTTAGTTATAAGAATAAAACTCTTAAAAAATTGTAATTTCCAGCATTTACTTTGAAAGGGAAAATTAGATATATATATTTAAAAAAAACAGGATTTATTTAAAATTTGATAACCCTTTACTTTTGAGTTAAGAATGTTTAAAAAATTAAGAAGTGATATATATTTAATATGGACATAGGGACTCTTTAT